>NC_081183.1:7253601-7565380 GCF_029867415.1 Vicia villosa
TTATATATTATAACACACGAAAATCTCCCAAAATACCAAATTTTATTAGTTTAACGAACTTCGTGTTTTTTATGTAGTATAGCACACGAAATCTTCCAAAATATCAATGAATGCAAGTTTAACGAACTTCGTGACTTTTATTTAGTATTGCATACGAAAATCTTCCAAAAGACCAAAATTTGCAAGTATAACAAACTTCGCGACTTTTATGTAGTATAGCACACGAAAATCTCCAAAAATACCAAATTTTGCAAGTTTAATGAACTTTGGTTTTTTATGTAGTAGCACACGAAACTCTTCCAAACTACCAACATATGTAAGTTTAACGATCCTTGTGACTTTTACGTAGTATAGCATACGGAAATCTTCCAAAAGACTAAATTTTGCAAGTTTAACAAACTTCGTGACTTTTATGTAGTATAGCACACGGAAATTTTCCAAAATACCAATGTATACAAGTTTAACGAACTGCGTGACGTTTATGTAGTATAGCACACGAAAATCTCTCAAAATACCAAATTTTGCAAGTTTAACGAACTTCATGTTTTTTATGTAGTATAGCACACGAAAATCTTCCAGAATACCACTGTATGCAAGTTTAACAAACTTCATGACTTTTACGTAGAATTGCACACGAAAATATTCCAAAAGACTAAATTTTACAAGTTTAACAAACTTCGTGACTTTTATGTAGTATAGCACATGAAATTTTTGCGAAATACCGATATATACAAGTTTAACGAACTTCGTGACGTTTATGTAGTATAACACACGAAAATCTTCCAAAAGACAAAATTTTGCAAGTTTAACAAACTTCGTGAGTTTTATGTAGTATAGCACACGATAAATTTCTTAAATACCAATGTATAATAGTTTAACGAACTTCACGACGTATATGTAGTATAGCACACGCAAATCTTCCAAAATATTAAAATTTGCAAGTTTAACGAACTTTGTGACCTTTATGTATTATAGCACACAAATATTTTTCCTAATTAACAAATTTTGCAAGTATAACAAACATCGTGACTTTTATGTAGTATATAGCACACGTAAAAGCTTCCAAAATACCAATGTATGCAAGTTTAACAAACTTCGTGACGTTTATGTTGTATAGTACACGAAAATCTCCCAAAATACCAAATTTTGCAAGTTTAACGAACTTCGTGACTTATATGTAGTATAGCACACAAAAATCATCCAAAATACCAACGTGTGCAAGTTTAATGAACTTCTGACTTTTATGTAGTATAGCACACGAAAATCTTCCAAAAGACTAAATTTTGCAAGTTTAACGAACTTCATGACTTTTATGTATAGCACACGCAAATTTTCCAAAATACCAATGTATACAAGTTTAACGAACTTCGTGACGTTTATGTAGTATAGCACAAACAAATCTTCCAAAATATTAAAATTTGCAAGTTTAACAAACTTTGTGACCTTTATGTATTATAGCACACAAAAAATTTTCCTAAAGAACAAATTTTGCAAGTATAACAAACATCATGACTTTTATGTAGTATATAGCACACGTAAAAGCTTCCAAAATACCAATGTATGCAAGTTTAACAAACTTCGTGACGTTTATGTTGTATAGTACACGAAAATCTCCCAAAATACCAAATTTTGCAAGTTTAACGAACTTCGTGACTTATATGTAGTATAGCACACAAAAATCATCCAAAATACCAACGTGTGCAAGTTTAATGAACTTCGTGACTTTTATGTAGTATAGCACACGAAAATCTTCCAAAAGACTAAATTTTGCAAGTTTAATGAACTTCATGACTTTTATGTAGTATAGCACACACAAATTTTCCAAAATACCAATGTATAAAAGTTTAACGAACTTCGTGACGTTTATGTAGTATAGCACACGAAAATCTCTCATAATCCCAAATTTTGCAAGTTTAACGAACTTTGTGTTATTTATGTAGTATAGCACACGAAAATTTTCCAAAATTCCAATGTATGCAAGTTTAAAAAACTTCGTGACTTTTACGTAGAATAGCACACGAAAATTTTCCCAAAGACTAAATGTTACAAGTTTAATAAACTTCGTGACTTTTATGTAGTATAGCACACGAAATGTTTGTGAAATACCAATATATACAAGTTTAAAGAACTTCGTGACGTTTAAGTAGTATAACACCCGAAAATCTTCCAAAAAGACCAAATTTTGCAAGTTTAACAAACTTCGTGACGTTTATGTAGCATAGCACACGAAAATCTTCCAAAATACTAATGTATGCAAGTTTAACGAACTTTGTGACGTTTATGTAGTATAACACACGAAAATCTTCAAAAAGACAAAATTTTGCAAGTTTAACAAACTTGTGACATTTATGTAGTACAGCACACAAATTTTTTCCAAAATACCCATGTATAATAGTTTAACGAACTTCATTATGTTTATATATTATAACACACGAAAATCTCCCAAAATACCAAATTTTATTAGTTTAACGAACTTCGTGTTTTTTATGTAGTATAGCACACGAAATCTTCCAAAATATCAATGTATGCAAGTTTAACGAACTTCGTGACTTTTATGTAGTATAGCATTCGAAAATCTTCCAAAAGACCAAAATTTGCAAGTATAACAAACTTCGCGACTTTTATGTAGTATAGCACACGAAAATCTCCAAAAATACCAAATTTTGCAAGTTTAATGAACTTTGGTTTTTTATGTAGTAGCACACGAAACTCTTCCAAACTACCAACATATGTAAGTTTAACGATCCTTGTGACTTTTACGTAGTATAGCATACGGAAATCTTCCAAAAGACTAAATTTTGCAAGTTTAACAAACTTCGTGACTTTTATGTAGTATAGCACACGGAAATTTTCCAAAATACCAATGTATACAAGTTTAACGAACTGCGTGACGTTTATGTAGTATAGCACACGAAAATCTCTCAAAATACCAAATTTTGCAAGTTTAACGAACTTCATGTTTTTTATGTAGTATAGCACACGAAAATCTTCCAGAATACCACTGTATGCAAGTTTAACAAACTTCATGACTTTTACGTAGAATTGCACACGAAAATATTCCAAAAGACTAAATTTTACAAGTTTAACAAACTTCGTGACTTTTATGTAGTATAGCACATGAAATTTTTGCGAAATACCGATATATACAAGTTTAACGAACTTCGTGACGTTTATGTAGTATAACACAAGAAAATCTTCCAAAAGACAAAATTTTGCAAGTTTAACAAACTTCGTGAGTTTTATGTAGTATAGCACACGATAAATTTCTTAAATACCAATGTATAATAGTTTAACGAACTTCACGACGTATATGTAGTATAGCACACGCAAATCTTCCAAAATATTAAAATTTGCAAGTTTAACGAACTTTGTGACCTTTATGTATTATAGCACACAAATATTTTTCCTAATTAACAAATTTTGCAAGTATAACAAACATCGTGACTTTTATGTAGTATATAGCACACGTAAAAGCTTCCAAAATACCAATGTATGCAAGTTTAACAAACTTCGTGACGTT
This sequence comes from Vicia villosa, assembly GCF_029867415.1. Classification (NCBI taxonomy): domain Eukaryota; kingdom Viridiplantae; phylum Streptophyta; class Magnoliopsida; order Fabales; family Fabaceae; genus Vicia; species Vicia villosa. The sequence goes on from NC_081183.1 coordinate 7,257,122, forward strand.
TATGTTGTATAGTACACGAAAATCTCCCAAAATACCAAATTTTGCAAGTTTAACGAACTTCGTGACTTATATGTAGTATAGCACACAAAAATCATCCAAAATACCAACGTGTGCAACTTTAATGAACTTCGTGACTTTTATGTAGTATAGCACACGAAAATCTTCCAAAAGACTAAATTTTGCAAGTTTAACGAACTTCATGACTTTTATGTAGTATAGCACACGCAAATTTTCCAAAATACCAATGTATACAAGTTTAACGAACTTCGTGACGTTTATGTAGTATAGCACACGAAAATCTCTCATAATACCAAATTTTGCAAGTTTAACGAACTTCGTGTTTTTTATGTAGTATAGCACACGAAAATTTTCCAAAATTCAAATGTATGCAAGTTTAAGAAACTTCGTGACTTTTACGTAGAATAGTACACGAAAATTTTCCAAAAGACTAAATTTTACAAGTTTACCAAACTTCGTGACTTTTATGTAGTATAGCACACGAAATTTTTGCGAAATACCAATATATACAAGTTTAAAGAACTTCGTGACGTTTAAGTAGTATAACACCCGAAAATCTTCCAAAAAGACCAAATTTTGCAAGTTTAACAAACTTCGTGACGTTTATGTAGCATAGCACACGAAAATCTTCCAAAATACTAATGTATGCAAGTTTAACGAACTTTGTGACGTTTATGTAGTATAACACACGAAAATCTTCAAAAAGACAAAATTTTGCAAGTTTAACAAAATTGTGACATTTATGTAGTACAGCACACAATTTTTTTCCAAAATACCCATGTATAATAGTTTAACGAACTTCATTATGTTTATATATTATAACACACGAAAATCTCCCAAAATACCAAATTTTATTAGTTTAACGAACTTCGTGTTTTTTATGTAGTATGGCACACGAAATCTTCCAAAATATCAATGAATGCAAGTTTAACGAACTTCGTGACTTTTATTTAGTATTGCATACGAAAATCTTCCAAAAGACCAAAATTTGCAAGTATAACAAACTTCGCGACTTTTATGTAGTATAGCACACGAAAATCTCCAAAAATACCAAATTTTGCAAGTTTAATGAACTTTGGTTTTTTATGTAGTAGCACACGAAACTCTTCCAAACTACCAACATATGTAAGTTTAACGATCCTTGTGACTTTTACGTAGTATAGCATACGGAAATCTTCCAAAAGACTAAATTTTGCAAGTTTAACAAACTTCGTGACTTTTATGTAGTATAGCACAGAGAAATTTTCCAAAATACCAATGTATACAAGTTTATCGAACTGCGTGACGTTTATGTAGTATAGCACACGAAAATCTCTCAAAATACCAAATTTTGCAAGTTTAACGAACTTCATGTTTTTTATGTAGTATAGCACACGAAAATCTTCCAGAATACCACTGTATGCAAGTTTAACAAACTTCATGACTTTTACGTAGAATTGCACACGAAAATATTCCAAAAGACTAAATTTTACAAGTTTAACAAACTTCGTGACTTTTATGTAGTATAGCACATGAAATTTTTGCGAAATACCGATATATACAAGTTTAACGAACTTCGTGACGTTTATGTAGTATAACACACGAAAATCTTCCAAAAGACCAAATTTTGCAAGTTTAACAAACTTCGTGAGTTTTATGTAGTATAGCACACGATAAATTTCTTAAATACCAATGTATAATAGTTTAACGAACTTCACGACGTTTATGTAGTATAGCACACGCAAATCTTCCAAAATATTAAAATTTGCAAGTTTAACGAACTTTGTGACCTTTATGTATTATAGCACACAAATTTTTTTCCTAATTAACAAATTTTGCAAGTATAACAAACATCGTGACTTTTATGTAGTATATAGCACACGTAAAAGCTTCCAAAATACCAATGTATGCAAGTTTAACAAACTTCGTGACGTTTATGTTGTATAGTACACGAAAATCTCCCAAAATACCAAATTTTGCAAGTTTAACGAACTTCGTGACTTATATGTAGTATAGCACACAAAAATCATCCAAAATACCAACGTGTGCAACTTTAATGAACTTCGTGACTTTTATGTAGTATAGCACACGAAAATCTTTCAAAAGACTAAATTTTGCAAGTTTAACGAACTTCATGACTTTTATGTAGTATAGCACACGCAAATTTTCCAAAATACCAATGTATACAAGTTTAACGAACTTTGTGACGTTTATGTAGTATAGCACACGAAAATCTCTCATAATACCAAATTTTGCAAGTTTAACGAACTTCGTGTTTTTTATGTAGTATAGCACACGAAAATTTTCCAAAATTCAAATGTATGCAAGTTTAAGAAACTTCGTGACTTTTACGTAGAATAGTACACGAAAATTTTCCAAAAGACTAAATTTTACAAGTTTACCAAACTTCGTGACTTTTATGTAGTATAGCAAACGAAATTTTTGCGAAATACCAATATATACAAGTTTAAAGAACTTCGTGACGTTTAAGTAGTATAACACCCGAAAATCTTCCAAAAAGACCAAATTTTGCAAGTTTAACAAACTTCGCGACTTTTATGTAGTATAGCACACGAAAATCTCCAAAAATACCAAATTTTGCAAGTTTAATGAACTTTGGTTTTTTATGTAGTAGCACACGAAACTCTTCCAAACTACCAACATATGTAAGTTTAACGATCCTTGTGACTTTTACGTAGTATAGCATACGGAAATCTTCCAAAAGACTAAATTTTGCAAGTTTAACAAACTTCGTGACTTTTATGTAGTATAGCACAGAGAAATTTTCCAAAATACCAATGTATACAAGTTTATCGAACTGCGTGACGTTTATGTAGTATAGCACACGAAAATCTCTCAAAATACCAAATTTTGCAAGTTTAACGAACTTCATGTTTTTTATGTAGTATAGCACACGAAAATCTTCCAGAATACCACTGTATGCAAGTTTAACAAACTTCATGACTTTTACGTAGAATTGCACACGAAAATATTCCAAAAGACTAAATTTTACAAGTTTAACAAACTTCGTGACTTTTATGTAGTATAGCACATGAAATTTTTGCGAAATACCGATATATACAAGTTTAACGAACTTCGTGACGTTTATGTAGTATAACACACGAAAATCTTCCAAAAGACCAAATTTTGCAAGTTTAACAAACTTCGTGAGTTTTATGTAGTATAGCACACGATAAATTTCTTAAATACCAATGTATAATAGTTTAACGAACTTCACGACGTTTATGTAGTATAGCACACGCAAATCTTCCAAAATATTAAAATTTGCAAGTTTAACGAACTTTGTGACCTTTATGTATTATAGCACACAAATTTTTTTCCTAATTAACAAATTTTGCAAGTATAACAAACATCGTGACTTTTATGTAGTATATAGCACACGTAAAAGCTTCCAAAATACCAATGTATGCAAGTTTAACAAACTTCGTGACGTTTATGTTGTATAGTACACGAAAATCTCCCAAAATACCAAATTTTGCAAGTTTAACGAACTTCGTGACTTATATGTAGTATAGCACACAAAAATCATCCAAAATACCAACGTGTGCAACTTTAATGAACTTCGTGACTTTTATGTAGTATAGCACACGAAAATCTTTCAAAAGACTAAATTTTGCAAGTTTAACGAACTTCATGACTTTTATGTAGTATAGCACACGCAAATTTTCCAAAATACCAATGTATACAAGTTTAACGAACTTTGTGACGTTTATGTAGTATAGCACACGAAAATCTCTCATAATACCAAATTTTGCAAGTTTAACGAACTTCGTGTTTTTTATGTAGTATAGCACACGAAAATTTTCCAAAATTCAAATGTATGCAAGTTTAAGAAACTTCGTGACTTTTACGTAGAATAGTACACGAAAATTTTCCAAAAGACTAAATTTTACAAGTTTACCAAACTTCGTGACTTTTATGTAGTATAGCAAACGAAATTTTTGCGAAATACCAATATATACAAGTTTAAAGAACTTCGTGACGTTTAAGTAGTATAACACCCGAAAATCTTCCAAAAAGACCAAATTTTGCAAGTTTAACAAACTTCGTGACGTTTATGTAGCATAGCACACGAAAATCTTCCAAAATACTAATGTATGCAAGTTTAACGAACTTTGTGACGTTTATGTAGTATAACACACGAAAATCTTCAAAAAGACAAAATTTTGCAAGTTTAACAAACTTGTGACATTTATGTAGTACAGCACACAAATTTTTTCCAAAATACCCATGTATAATAGTTTAACGAACTTCATTATGTTTATATATTATAACACACGAAAATCTCCCAAAATACCAAATTTTATTAGTTTAACGAACTTCGTGTTTTTTATGTAGTATAGCACACGAAATCTTCCAAAATATCAATGAATGCAAGTTTAACGAACTTCGTGACTTTTATTTAGTATTGCATACGAAAATCTTCCAAAAGACCAAAATTTGCAAGTATAACAAACTTCGCGACTTTTATGTAGTATAGCACACGAAAATCTCCAAAAATACCAAATTTTGCAAGTTTAATGAACTTTGGTTTTTTATGTAGTAGCACACGAAACTCTTCCAAACTACCAACATATGTAAGTTTAACGATCCTTGTGACTTTTACGTAGTATAGCATACGGAAATCTTCCAAAAGACTAAATTTTGCAAGTTTAACAAACTTCGTGACTTTTATGTAGTATAGCACACGGAAATTTTCCAAAATACCAATGTATACAAGTTTAACAAACTGCGTGACGTTTATGTAGTATAGCCCACGAAAATCTCTCAAAATACCAAATTTTGCAAGTTTAACGAACTTCATGTTTTTTATGTAGTATAGCACACGAAAATCTTCCAGAATACCACTGTATGCAAGTTTAACAAACTTCATGACTTTTACGTAGAATTGCACACGAAAATATTCCAAAAGACTAAATTTTACAAGTTTAACAAACTTCGTGACTTTTATGTAGTATAGCACATGAAATTTTTGCGAAATACCGATATATACAAGTTTAACGAACTTCGTGACGTTTATGTAGTATAACACACGAAAATCTTCCAAAAGACCAAATTTTGCAAGTTTAACAAACTTCGTGAGTTTTATGTAGTATAGCACACGATAAATTTCTTAAATACCAATGTATAATAGTTTAACGAACTTCACGACGTTTATGTAGTATAGCACACGCAAATCTTCCAAAATATTAAAATTTGCAAGTTTAACGAACTTTGTGACCTTTATGTATTATAGCACACAAATTTTTTTCCTAATTAACAAATTTTGCAAGTATAACAAACATCGTGACTTTTATGTAGTATATAGCACACGTAAAAGCTTCCAAAATACCAATGTATGCAAGTTTAACAAACTTCGTGACGTTTATGTTGTATAGTACACGAAAATCTCCCAAAATACCAAATTTTGCAAGTTTAACGAACTTCGTGACTTATATGTAGTATAGCACACAAAAATCATCCAAAATACCAACGTGTGCAACTTTAATGAACTTCGTGACTTTTATGTAGTATAGCACACGAAAATCTTCCAAAAGACTAAATTTTGCAAGTTTAACGAACTTCATGACTTTTATGTAGTATAGCACACGCAAATTTTCCAAAATACCAATGTATACAAGTTTAACGAACTTCGTGACGTTTATGTAGTATAGCACACGAAAATCTCTCATAATACCAAATTTTGCAAGTTTAACGAACTTCGTGTTTTTTATGTAGTATAGCACACGAAAATTTTCCAAAATTCAAATGTATGCAAGTTTAAGAAACTTCGTGACTTTTACGTAGAATAGTACACGAAAATTTTCCAAAAGACTAAATTTTACAAGTTTACCAAACTTCGTGACTTTTATGTAGTATAGCAAACGAAATTTTTGCGAAATACCAATATATACAAGTTTAAAGAACTTCGTGACGTTTAAGTAGTATAACACCCGAAAATCTTCCAAAAAGACCAAATTTTGCAAGTTTAACAAACTTCGTGACGTTTATGTAGCATAGCACACGAAAATCTTCCAAAATACTAATGTATGCAAGTTTAACGAACTTTGTGACGTTTATGTAGTATAACACACGAAAATCTTCAAAAAGACAAAATTTTGCAAGTTTAACAAACTTGTGACATTTATGTAGTACAGCACACAAATTTTTTCCAAAATACCCATGTATAATAGTTTAACGAACTTCATTATGTTTATATATTATAACACACGAAAATCTCCCAAAATACCAAATTTTATTAGTTTAACGAACTTCGTGTTTTTTATGTAGTATAGCACACGAAATCTTCCAAAATATCAATGAATGCAAGTTTAACGAACTTCGTGACTTTTATTTAGTATTGCATACGAAAATCTTCCAAAAGACCAAAATTTGCAAGTATAACAAACTTCGCGACTTTTATGTAGTATAGCACACGAAAATCTCCAAAAATACCAAATTTTGCAAGTTTAATGAACTTTGGTTTTTTATGTAGTAGCACACGAAACTCTTCCAAACTACCAACATATGTAAGTTTAACGATCCTTGTGACTTTTACGTAGTATAGCATACGGAAATCTTCCAAAAGACTAAATTTTGCAAGTTTAACAAACTTCGTGACTTTTATGTAGTATAGCACACGGAAATTTTCCAAAATACCAATGTATACAAGTTTAACAAACTGCGTGACGTTTATGTAGTATAGCCCACGAAAATCTCTCAAAATACCAAATTTTGCAAGTTTAACGAACTTCATGTTTTTTATGTAGTATAGCACACGAAAATCTTCCAGAATACCACTGTATGCAAGTTTAACAAACTTCATGACTTTTACGTAGAATTGCACACGAAAATATTCCAAAAGACTAAATTTTACAAGTTTAACAAACTTCGTGACTTTTATGTAGTATAGCACATGAAATTTTTGCGAAATACCGATATATACAAGTTTAACGAACTTCGTGACGTTTATGTAGTATAACACACGAAAATCTTCCAAAAGACAAAATTTTGCAAGTTTAACAAACTTCGTGAGTTTTATGTAGTATAGCACACGATAAATTTCTTAAATACCAATGTATATTAGTTTAACGAACTTCACGACGTATATGTAGTATAGCACACGCAAATCTTCCAAAATATTAAAATTTGCAAGTTTAACGAACTTTGTGACCTTTATGTATTATAGCACACAAATATTTTTCCTAATTAACAAATTTTGCAAGTATAACAAACATCGTGACTTTTATGTAGTATATAGCACACGTAAAAGCTTCCAAAATACCAATGTATGCAAGTTTAACAAACTTCGTGACGTTTATGTTGTATAGTACACGAAAATCTCCCAAAATACCAAATTTTGCAAGTTTAACGAACTTCGTGACTTATATGTAGTATAGCACACAAAAATCATCCAAAATACCAACGTGTGCAAGTTTAATGAACTTCTGGACTTTTATGTAGTATAGCACACGAAAATCTTCCAAAAGACTAAATTTTGCAAGTTTAACGAACTTCATGACTTTTATGTATAGCACACGCAAATTTTCCAAAATACCAATGTATACAAGTTTAACGAACTTCGTGACGTTTATGTAGTATAGCACAAACAAATCTTCCAAAATATTAAAATTTGCAAGTTTAACAAACTTTGTGACCTTTATGTATTATAGAACACAAAAAATTTTCCTAAAGAACAAATTTTGCAAGTATAACAAACATCATGACTTTTATGTAGTATATAGCACACGTAAAAGCTTCCAAAATACCAATGTATGCAAGTTTAACAAACTTCGTGACGTTTATGTTGTATAGTACACGAAAATCTCCCAAAATACCAAATTTTGCAAGTTTAACGAACTTCGTGACTTATATGTAGTATAGCACACAAAAATCATCCAAAATACCAACGTGTGCAAGTTTAATGAACTTCGTGACTTTTATGTAGTATAGCACACGAAAATCTTCCAAAAGACTAAATTTTGCAAGTTTAATGAACTTCATGACTTTTATGTAGTATAGCACACACAAATTTTCCAAAATACCAATGTATAAAAGTTTAACGAACTTCGTGACGTTTATGTAGTATAGCACACGAAAATCTCTCATAATCCCAAATTTTGCAAGTTTAACGAACTTTGTGTTATTTATGTAGTATAGCACACGAAAATTTTCCAAAATTCCAATGTATGCAAGTTTAAAAAACTTCGTGACTTTTACGTAGAATAGTACACGAAAATTTTCCCAAAGACTAAATGTTACAAGTTTAATAAACTTCGTGACTTTTATGTAGTATAGCACACGAAATGTTTGCGAAATACCAATATATACAAGTTTAAAGAACTTCGTGACGTTTAAGTAGTATAACACCCGAAAATCTTCCAAAAAGACCAAATTTTGCAAGTTTAACAAACTTCGTGACGTTTATGTAGCATAGCACACGAAAATCTTCCAAAATACTAATGTATGCAAGTTTAACGAACTTTGTGACGTTTATGTAGTATAACACACGAAAATCTTCAAAAAGACAAAATTTTGCAAGTTTAACAAACTTGTGACATTTATGTAGTACAGCACACAAATTTTTTCCAAAATACCCATGTATAATAGTTTAACGAACTTCATTATGTTTATATATTATAACACACGAAAATCTCCCAAAATACCAAATTTTATTAGTTTAACGAACTTCGTGTTTTTTATGTAGTATAGCACACGAAATCTTCCAAAATATCAATGAATGCAAGTTTAACGAACTTCGTGACTTTTATTTAGTATTGCATACGAAAATCTTCCAAAAGACCAAAATTTGCAAGTATAACAAACTTCGCGACTTTTATGTAGTATAGCACACGAAAATCTCCAAAAATACCAAATTTTGCAAGTTTAATGAACTTTGGTTTTTTATGTAGTAGCACACGAAACTCTTCCACACTACCAACATATGTAAGTTTAACGATCCTTGTGACTTTTACGTAGTACAGCATACGGAAATCTTCCAAAAGACTAAATTTTGCAAGTTTAACAAACTTCGTGACTTTTATGTAGTATAGCACACGGAAATTTTCCAAAATACCAATGTATACAAGTTTAACGAACTGCGTGACGTTTATGTAGTATAGCACACGAAAATCTCTCAAAATACCAAATTTTGCAAGTTTAACGAACTTCATGTTTTTTATGTAGTATAGCACACGAAAATCTTCCAGAATACCACTGTATGCAAGTTTAACAAACTTCATGACTTTTACGTAGAATTGCACACGAAAATATTCCAAAAGACTAAATTTTACAAGTTTAACAAACTTCGTGACTTTTATGTAGTATAGCACATGAAATTTTTGCGAAATACCGATTTATACAAGTTTAACGAACTTCGTGACGTTTATGTAGTATAACACACGAAAATCTTCCAAAAGACAAAATTTTGCAAGTTTAACAAACTTCGTGAGTTTTATGTAGTATAGCACACGATAAATTTCTTAAATACCAATGTATAATAGTTTAACGAACTTCACGACGTTTATGTAGTATAGCACACGCAAATCTTCCAAAATATTAAAATTTGCAAGTTTAACGAACTTTGTAACCTTTATGTATTATAGCACACAAATTTTTTTCCTAATTAACAAATTTTGCAAGTATAACAAACATCGTGACTTTTATGTAGTATATAGCACACGTAAAAGCTTCCAAAATACCAATGTATGCAAGTTTAACAAACTTCGTGACGTTTATGTTGTATAGTACACGAAAATCTCCCAAAATACCAAATTTTGCAAGTTTAACGAACTTCGTGACTTATATGTAGTATAGCACACAAAAATCATCCAAAATACCAACGTGTGCAAGTTTAATGAACTTCGTGACTTTTATGTAGTATAGCACACGAAAATCTTCCAAAAGACTAAATTTTGCAAGTTTAACGAACTTCATGACTTTTATGTAGTATAGCACACGCAAATTTTCCAAAATACCAATGTATACAAGTTTAACGAACATCGTGACGTTTATGTAGTATAGCACACGAAAATCTCTCATAATACCAAATTTTGCAAGTTTAACGAACTTCGTGTTTTTTATGTAGTATAGCACACGAAAATTTTCCAAAATTCCAATGTATGCAAGTTTAAGAAACTTCGTGACTTTTACGTAGAATAGCACACGAAAATTTTCCAAAAGACTAAATTTTACAAGTTTAACAAACTTCGTGACTTTTATGTAGTATAGCACACGAAATTTTTGCGAAATACCAATATATACAAGTTTAAAGAACTTCGTGACGTTTAAGTAGTATAACACCCGAAAATCTTCCAAAAAGACCAAATTTTGCAAGTTTAACAAACTTCGTGACGTTTATGTAGCATAGCAAACGAAAATCTTCCAAAATACTAATGTATGCAAGTTTAACGAACTTTGTGACGTTTATGTAGTATAACACACGAAAATCTTTAAAAAGACAAAATTTTGCAAGTTTAACAAACTTCGTGACATTTATGTAGTATAACACACAAATTTTTTCCAAAATACCCATGTATAATAGTTTAACGAACTTCATTATGTTTATGTAGTATAACACACGAAAATCTCCCAAAATACCAAATTTTTTTAGTTTAACGAACTTCGTGTTTTTATGTAGTATAGCACACGAAATCTTCCAAAATATCAATGTATGCAAAATTAACGAACTTCGTGACTTTTATGTAGTATGGCATACGAAAATCTTCCAAAAGACCAAATTTTGCAAGTATAACAAACTTTGTGACTTTTATGTAGTATAGCACACGAAAATCTCCAAAAATACCAAATTTTGCAAGTTTAATGAACTTTGGTTTTTTATGTAGTAGCACACGAAACTCTTCCAAACTACCAACATATGTAAGTTTAACGATCCTTGTGAGTTCAGATGGTACTGTTGAGATGTTGATCTTGATATAATCTCTGGTAGCGGGAGCCATTACCTGCAACAACAGAACAAAAGTAAACTCTTCGATCCTTGAAATGATTAGTGAGAAAATGATATGTTTATGATGCTTATGATGTCATGATGTCAAACATGTGGCACACACAAACAAATCACACAATAGCCTTAGGTTTAAAGGCTTGCACGAGGTTTATATGTGATACCCTCCCCACTGAAGTTGAGTTGGTTTAAACCTGTCTTAAAATAGTATTCGGGTTCTATGATCCTTGGAGACAACATCTCAATACGGCACTCGGACGGCCGATCAAAACATCCCTCGAGGATAACCAACTTTGATCAACTTCAAAGCTAGTCACTTAATAGGCCACAAGTCAATTTCAACTAAAGGTTCTAAGACAAATTAGTGTTTAATGACATTTCGGAAGCCTAACATACTCCTTGATCGTTTTCAAGGGATATCAGTACAGACCAAAGTGTCGCACTAACGGTGACTACCAGATCAACCATATCGATACATGCTGTACAGTTTCCTTGGTCTATTGTCACATACTTAAGGTATCTCGAGATTCGGGTTAGAATCTTTCACACAAGTAAATACCCAAACAAACCTTTAAAAAATAAAGCAAACAAGACAAGCAATTGAAAACATCGAAGTGATCTAAACTCTAAGGTAACCCCTTTTGAAAACATTTTGTTTTTTTTGAAATCCCCAGCAGAGTCGCCAATTCTGTCGTCCTCGGTTTTTTCTCGTGAGATACGAACTGACTCTTCTTTATTTTTTGAGTTTTTGAAAATCAGAGAGTCACCACCGACTTTTAATTTATCCAATTAAGGAAAGTTTTATAAAAGAAATAGAAAAAGACCTTTAAGAGATTTTGGGTTCGGGGGTAGGTTATACAAAGGGAAGGTATTAGCACCCCTTTGTATCCATGGTTATCCATGGGCTCTTAATTGCTTAGCTCACTTGTTTGAATCATTTGTCTTGCTTTGAAATGCTTGCATGTGGTTTTAAAATACCTTTGTAAATTAACTTTGTAATGATCCTTGTGCGGATGTATACAAAGTGTTTTATCTTTCGAAAGATGTTTTGAAAAAAGATCTTTAACTTCGTAATGATCCTTGTTTGGATATATACAAAATGTTGTCTTTTTTGAAAGTTTTGTTTGAAAAACAGTGATATGTGAAACATTTGTTGTTTTGTTTGATTTGAGCAAGCAATTAGGAGATCTACCCTAAGTTCATAAGGTCCTTTCCTATTTTCTTTTAGAAAATTTTCTTTGACTGGATACAGAAAGAAATTATTTGAGTTGTATTTGAAATAGTAGAATTGATTTTGAAAAGAGTAACAGAGGGATTACCCTAAGAGGTGCAAGTGTGATTGTGTTTTATCTTTAGATATTCTTGTCTTTTGAAATTAGTGATCTAGCGCTTCAGTTATTATCTTTGACATACACGCAGTTTTATATGTACAGAATTTAAAGTGTGGGAATGTAAAATGCGGAAAATAAATCTACGCTATTACATCGATTGTGCGAGAAATGTAAACTACGCTATTTACATGATTTTGACAACCTATACACTTATCTATGAATTTAAATTGCAATAAGATAAAGGGAAGTATTTTTGGATTTTTTGGATGGTTGATTTTAATTAAAATTAATGCATAATTAATTTAACTAAAAGGTTAGGAATTAGAAATAAAATTTAAACCTAAAAGATTAAGTCTAAACTATGTCCAAGTTGCTTTGTTAATTAATTTTAAAATAAAATTAATTAATTTTTTTGGGATTTTTGAAGTTGTTTTAGAAATTATTAAATTAATTAACATATAATTATACAAATAATTATACACATAATTTAAACTTAAAGAGAAAAATATTCTAAATATGTGCAAAATTAGTTTATAATATATAAACCTAATTTAAATAAAAGAAAACATTTTTTTTGATTTTTTGATAGGTTAGAAATAATTAAAAGATGAATATAAAAATATTATCTAATTAATTAAACAAAATATTTCAATTATGAAGAAAAATAAAATATTTTTGTGTCAAAAAATAAGATATTATTTTATCAACCTAAATATATTTTTATTATATTTTTTTGATTTTTAAAACTATTTTAAATTAATTTTGCAAAGAAAATAAAATAAAATGGAAAATATATAATTTGTGATCAAGTGTGGTTGGCTGAAGGTTTATGGTATGGACTTGCGTGTGATAAGCGTTGGATGAGCTGGTAAGTTGATCTGATGGTTCAGATGTTGAGGGCACATGGCAAATGCGTGGATGGCAAGCACAGAATCTGTCTGAATTTTAAAATCCACACGCGCGCAAACTAGCCATTGAGATGAGGACACCTAATCATCTTCTTCCTCTCTTCCGTGGCTAAAGCTCTGCAACTGTAGGTAAAGCCTTTAGTTACGGTTTTGTCCGTAGCTACAAGACCTGCAAACAACCAAAACTTTACACAAGCAATATAAACTAATTAGGAGACCATGGTTCGACTCAAAATCATCCCCTGAGTTCAAATATGCCCTTAGTTTCTTCTAATTTTGCCTAAATCGAATAATCCTAAAACAGAGCTCAAGAACCCTAGAATGGCAATTTCGTGTACAAGCATCCAAACCTCAATTAAACTTCCAGAAATGATCAGAACATCAAACTAAACTCAAATATATGTTTACATCTTGTTAAACATGCATGTATGATTATATTTTGGTAGGTTTTAGTTTGAGCAAACCGTGAGCTATAGTGCTCGATTCCTTGGGTTTCAAAGCTTGAAACTGATTTGGATAGGTTCAGTGATGCTTAGGGATCGTGTTTGAGTGTTTAGTTTGGATTGAAAATGACTTAAACTAAAAATTCGAAATTCAAATTTCTTTGAAAATTTCAAGTTGATTCAAGAGTGATACAAGCAAGAGTTTGTTCTGAACTTCTGTGTCTCTTCCTACTGAAGTATGCTAAGCATTATATGAGCAACAAGAGTGCTTGAATCTTAAGCTAACAATTATTGATGGCTTTTGAACTTTTGAATTTTTTAATATATAAAGCTTTGAATTCTTGACCATGGCTTCATTTTTCTTCAACCTCTTGCTCTAGGCCTTGTCGCGGGCGAAAAATCGTTTTGTTCCTCTTTTTTGTGGATGAGACACCTGATGCCTTCTTTGGGCTCGAGTGCTCAAAAAATGATTTTTCTTTTGTACCGACCAAACTTTTTATTATTTCCAAAGGAGGAAAAGGAAAAAAGCTGCAATAACCTAAAAGTGGGGGGAGATCTTGGGTAAGAGGGTTGGTTATACGAAGGGAAGGTATTAGCACCCAACGTATCTGTAGTACTCTACAGGGTTCTTTATTGTTTTTTATTCTATGCTACGGTGAAGGTTCTTTTGTGAAATAGGTGGGACCTAAGGTGTTTGTTTGATTATGCTCGCAAAGATCATCGCGATCCTCTGCATACATATCCCTTAGAGGGAATCAGAGCATCTGTAGCTCGGGTCTACGGGTGCTAAGGTTTGAATGTTTTTTTTGTTTTGTTTTGCTCGCCAAGGATCGACCTTGTGCCTACGTATTCTCAAAGGGATGTTGAGAAAGTCAGAGCAATCGTAGTTCCCACTTATGCTAGTGGAAGCAAAGGAAAATAGACAAATGTCGTCTAAATGCTAGATGTATCTAATCTATATCATCACATACATCTGTTTGATTTTGTTTGAAAATCTTTTCATTATAAGCCCGGGGCCATGCCACTTAGGGTGCTTAGAATGATAAAGATGTTTTTGTTTAACCAGCCTTGTGGCAAAAGTTTCAATGAAGTCAGCCTTGTGACAAAAACTTTGATTAATCAGCCAGCCTTGTGGCAAAAGTTTCAATGAAGTCAGCCTTGTGACAAAAACTTTGATTAATCATCCAGTACGGTGGTAAAACAGTTTGATTGATTAGCCAGCCTTGTGGCAAAAAGAAAGTTGGATTGATTAGCCAGCCTTGTGGCAAAAAAGTTTGATTGATTGATTGATTGTTTATTTGTGATGATATAAAAGAGATACTCCTAGCATAGAGATGAAAAATGTCTAATCTCCTAGGGTATTTTGATTTGGATATTGGGGGATGCTTATAAGAAGCCCGTGGGTCCTTGTACGAAGCCCAAGAGGAGGCTATCCGAGGGTCCTTGCATTGTAAGCCCAAGAGGAGGCTATGGGAGGGACAATCCAGGGTCCTTGCATTGTAAGCCCAAGAGGAGGCTATGGGAGGGTCACTCGTTTGTACAAAGCCCAAGGGGAGGCATGGTATAGTTGGTTTGAGCTCTTAGAGCGATTTCACCGGGAAACCATACTCTATGTCCTAACCTAAACTAGTGGAGATTCTTTGCACGAAGCCCAATAGGAGGCTATGGGGAACCTAGTGTTGTACTAAGTTGAACAAGTATATATAACACAATCACAAGTATGAACAAGTACGAACAAATATGAACAAGTACATGAACAAATATGAACAGTTATACATATATGACAAAGTGTGTGTATATAATGGAGTTTATGAAGGAAATATACCTGTAAGCATGCTCCATTTGTATACACAGGGCTCGGGACTCATATTCGGGGAGAGACCCATTTGAGTTTATTCAAAGCTATGTAAACAGGTATTTACAAAGGGGCTTGGGACTTATACCTACATGGAGGCCCATGATATATTTTTGGGAAGATTTAAAGAAAACCTTCATTTTTTGATTTGTTGTTTGAAGTTAAAAAACAGATTGAGATATGTACAAAAAGGCGTACAATGAAATACCTAATTTCATGTACTTGAGTGGGTATGTACAAAAGGGCTTGGGACTTATACCTACATGGAGGCCCATGGTATATTTACAAAACATGGTTGATCGTTTTATTTACAGACGCGTCGTTTGTTGTTTTGAAAACAGTTTGAAAAGTATTGTTTTGAAAGAGTTTTCTGTACAAAGAAAAACTGTATAAAAGGAAAAAGGAGTGGGTCTTATACTCTCTAATATTCGAGAGGCCCCTGTTTTATTTTCATAAAACAGGGTGGATGGTTTGAAAAAGATGTGTGATTTGTTGTTAAAAAAAACTGTTTTGAAGTTTTGGAAAAAGTTTTCTGTTTAAAAAAAAACTGTACAAAGAAAAAGAAAAGGGACTTATACTCTCTAATATTCGAGAGGCCCCACATCGTTTTGAAAATCAATTGATCAATTAAAAATATTTAATCAATAGTTTCAAAAAGAAATGGTTTATTGTTTTGAAAAGAATGATCGTTTGTTTTAAAACAATTTGAATTTGACAAAAGTCAACTTAATTAAGTAAAAATCAAATTTTAATGCTTAATTAAGACCTAAAAAATTAGGGTTTGATCACAAAAATATTTACAAGTGATTAGGTTTGAAAAATCAAATGAAAAACAAAATTTAAAGTATTAAAAAACACTTAAAAACATGTCATTTTAAACCTATTTAAAAATGTATTAAATAAATATTTTTTGGTGATTTTTTTTGGTATTCATAAAATACATATATTAAATGAGAAGTGTACAAAAAATGAAATTAAAATGAGTTAATTTGATTGGTTAAATTAATTGATGAAGTTGTGTAAAAAAATAAAGAAAACAAGTGGTAAAAAAAATGGTTTTGTCTCCACTAGGGCTTGAACCCACGCCCTCTTTCTCACCAGCTAAAACACTTGCCAATTGGACCACGCGCGTGGTCTGTTTAACATTTGCAACGAATGAATTATATTTTGAATCAATTCCTAATTTCAGTTTCAAAATCTGGCGCCAAGAACACAACCCTAACTTGAATTTGAAAAATCTGAAAACTGAATCATTTTGATCAAGTGAATAGCCTATCTTGCTCGATTTTTCACAAGGAACATGATGGTATCATTTAATTTTATTTATTTTCACTCTAAGATCATTAATTCTCTGATGAACACGAAGAACCCTAATCTTATGATTCAATCTGAAATCGCGTATGTGCAAGTTATGATGCAATTGATTGAGGGTTAATGATCCTCATGTGTGCAGAAACAAGATGGTATGTTCATATTTCATTTATGATGCATGGAGAATAGAGTTTGAAGTTCAAGTGTACTTACCTCAAAAATGGCAAAACTGGAAATCGAATTCTTCAGTAGAGGTGTTACAGAAGTTGTTTGATGATCTGGATAGCTTCAATGGACCTTAGGGAAGGTGTTTGAATGCCTGGAGTGGATTGAAAACATCTGGATCATTCCATGGAACTCGATCTGCAGTATGGTTCATGTGAGGATCAAGCTTAGTGATTTTGGAGTTACAGGTCAGGGATGATGATTGGGATAGCTTATATATGGTATATAGGATGTGTTAGAAGCATTAGTTTGGACAGAAATGAGCTTGTGTGGATTTTGGCATGATAAGGTTCTTTATATGCATATATGGAGGTGAGATGATGATTCTGAGTTTGAGGTGTTTTTGGAAGGTTTCAAAGGTTCAAACAACTTCCATATGGTATTTGGGAAGTGTTAGAAGCATCACTTTGCTTAGAACTTCAAAGGTTTAGAGGTTGAGAATTTTACCTCTTTTGAAAACCATGAAACTTGCATTCTAAGAAAGGAAGAGAAAACCTATGTTTATGAGGTTTTGGTGTGATTTGAAGAGTGATTTGAACCTCTATTTATAGGCCAAGGATTCTGAATGAAGAGCTTTGCAAGTTGATCAAAGAAGTGATGATTTGGCTTAAGAGATAAAATGGAATCTTTCACATTAAATGCAAATGGTTAAAAGTGACTTAACCATGGTTATTTCTCAAGCTTCTTATCCTCTTCCATTCTGATCTCAAATCAGCAAATATCTACCAATTATTGCATCTATGCATCATTACTTGGATCATTTGGCAAAATGGTTCATAACTTTGGCAAAATGACTTGAAATTTCAAGTGAAAAGTTCACTAATGTCAAAATTCAAAACCATGGCTACACTCCATATTTTTTCATGCTCTTTGACATTTTGGAAAGCTCATATTACACACTTCAAAACCCTAGTTGAAAGTTTCTTCAAACTCTTTAAGGAAATGGGTGAAAAAGATCCATGAACTTTGAGAAAAATGAAGTTTTAAGTGAAGTTTTCAAAAAGTACCAACTTTGAAGCTCCATATCTCTTAAATGGTTGATCTTATGGAAAAAAATTATATGTGTCAAAGTTGTTTATTGGATCAAAATCTACAACTTTCATGTTGGAAGTTTTTTTCAGTTTGTAGGTGAAATTTTGAGAAATTCCCTTTCAAAGTTTGGAAAAAACCATGAAAAACACTTAGAAATTTTTCTAAGTATGAAAAGTCAAACTTTTGACTTTTTGATTTTTGATTGATTTTCTTGATTTTTATTGATCAAATGACTTCATATATCATATATTGATGATTCAAAACTTCAAAAGTCATGGTTGACCAAAATTCCCAAAAGTCAAAGGTGTTCTTGTACAGTTGACTTTTTCAGACGAATCGCGTTTCTGGAGATTTCAAATGAAACAGGCTAATCTCACCAAATGAATGGTATGAATGGATCACATTGAAGCATTAGAGGATATTGAGCCATGGTTTGAGTTGTAGCACCATGTCCTGATTAAAAAGTCAGTGGTTCAGTGAATTAGGTCAAAAACCCTAATTGTCGACCTGATGAAATTGATGACTGTGGATCTTGAATTGAGATGCAATTTCCATTGTATATTGTCATAGGGATTATTTGAGGATGATTGAAACCTTTGATTGACTTCCTGGGGGTTTTTAGGGTTTCCCAAATGTGATCCCTGATTTTGGTCCCTGATAGTTCAAAACCCTGATCTGAGGATTTGTCTGATCAATCTTTGTGCAGAAGATGTTATGAGCCAATGGATTAAGTCAAAATGATGCACTTGAGGTCTTGATATCATGTCCCAAGTCATTAGATCAAATCCTGAGCAAAAGTCAGGAGTATGCTAACTTCAGCCAAAACCCTAATTCAGTCGATTCAGAGCCTTTGAGCTTGTTGAGATGGATTTTTTAGGACCAAATGTTAATTGTTGATGAAGATGATTCATTTGAGATGAAGGGAGAACAAAACCCTAATTGATTGTTACTTGTACTGATGAGTGTTTTCTTGATTAAACCCTGCTGAGTCACAAGTAGCAAACACAAGCTAATGCAATTTGTTAGAGATGCAAATGATGCATATGCAATGATATGAGGTGGTATCTTAGGTCAAAAATTGGGGTATGACAGGCCTGTTGTACCATCTCTTTGTTGCAGAAGTTAAGCCACCTTGGTGACTCATGCTAAGGACAAAAGGCCTTGGATAATTGTCTTGAACCATTTCTTTCTTAATTTAATTTTAAATGTAATAAAATTAAATTAAAAAGAAACAAAAATGTCATGGGCCTAATGTTGGTCATGGGAGCCCTTTAATATCATTAGAAACATGTTTGGATCATGAATGCTTGGCCTCTTTTGAAAAAAAAAAACATTTTTGATCAATGTTGGTTTCATGCATTTTCTCAAAAAATAGCCAACTTCAACAAGGCATATCTCCGTCAATTTTGATCATATGAAGGAGTTCTTGTACTTTTTAGAAACCTCAAGATGTCCTCTACAAGCTACTTTGGAAACTTTTTTTCATTTGGAGAAGTTATCTTGATGTTATGGCCTTTGACAAAAAACCACTTTTTGTTGACTTTGAAAATGACCTGTAATGTCCTGGCTCATATTTTTCAAATTTTGAATCCAATGACCATGGGATCAATTTCATTTGAAATATAATTGAATTCCCTTCAAAACAAGCTTTGGTTGGAATTTTTTGAACGAACGAGGAGAGAGTTATGGCCGGTCAAAGTTCAGTTGACTTTTTAGGAGAAAACCATAATTTTGAATCTTAGGATTTTGTTGATTTCTGATCTTTTCTTGATGAATTATGACCAACCATTGATCAAATGATGAATATTTTGACAAAATATGGATGTTGACAAAAAAATTCATTTTTGACTGTCTGTTGACTTTTTGGTCAAACTGGTCGTCTGTTGATTGTTTTAGCTGCTGACTGTGCGTCTGAGCGAATTGAAGTTTGAAAATTTGTCTGGTGGTACTTTGAGACATATGAAAGTCCATGAAATTCATTTGAGATCTCAAAAAACTTGTTCTCCTGAAAAAAAACAAAAACCCTAGTTAGGGACTGTTTGTGTAGGAGACAATTAAGCGTACCTGATTTTTGTGCAGTGTTGAGTCTCTGCTGATCATGTGATTATCAGAAGACTTCTAGAACAAAAATCTTGGAATTTTGAAATGCAAAAGATTGATTTGAATGGTGATACAAAACACGGAGAATCGTGCTGTCAGCGGGTTTGACTGTCAACTGGATGTCCAAGCATTAACGTAACAGTTAAAGTGAAAATTTAACAGTTAATAGTTAATTTTTTCTTTTTGTTTTTTGTTGTGTTAGTGGTGAAATTTTATTTACATGAGTTGTTAGAAAAACACAAACATAATAAATAAATAAAATATACTGTACGCGAACGAAATTACCGATAATAACCTTGAAAAATATTTAATGCACAGAAAAATAAATATTTAACTAGGAGAAAACACACATAATATTATCTTAATAATTAAACGACAGTACGACATTTAATACTGACAGTATAAATATTACATAATATAATGAACAGTACGACAAATAAAATAAACGGTACATTATTTGAAAGCGAAAGATACGACAAACTTTAAAAATGACGATTAAAAACCCATGCTATAAATAACAACATATAGATGAACGGGAGTGTAAGCAACCCAGGTCTGCATTTTTCAGGACTATGCAGACAGAAAAAGGACATGATCACCACCAAAACAGTGATGACCATAAGAAAACACGTATCCATCCACTTTGCCATTTTTACCGGGGAAGAAAAGAAAATAATTATGAGATAGAAATTTGGGAAATGAGTGAATTTTGATGTGAGAATTTATGGAAAAAAAATGAGAGGTATTTATAGAGTGAAAAGAAGGATAGAGACGTTGGGGAATGAAGTGATACCGTACAAAAAAGGAAAATTTGAGTGGTAGTAGGATTTGAAAAGTGTATGGTAGGGTTTGAAAAGAGAGATGTATGGAATAAAGTTAGGATTTGATTTGAAAGAAAGAGATTTGAAAAGAAAGGAAAAGATTTTTAAAATAATAGAAGAGATTTTGAAAATAATAATATAGTACAAAAATTAGTGGGAAACAAAAACTAATAATAATTTACTTGTTACCAGTACAGTCTGAATCCCCGGACTCAGCGCCTGCAAAATTTAATTTTGTACCAATTGCGTCAGTACTATTTATCTGCAAATAAATCTCAAATAAATAGCGTGTGTGAAGTGATAAACAGTACTTGGCGTTTGTGTAAGAATAAATTCAACAGCGAACCAAAAATACCGTATAAGAAATATTCTAAAAACCGAGTATTCATAAAATCGGGATATTTATGAAATAAAATCCAAGATTATTTGAAACTCCCAATTTTGGGACAGAAGTCTGTTGCCTTCTTTTTGAAAAAGATGCGGGCAAATTTTGGGGTATAACACCAATGTATGCAAGTTTAACGAACTTCGTGACGTTTATGTAGTATAGCACATGAAAATCTCTCAAAGTACCAAATTTTATAAGTTTAACGAACTTCATGAGGTTTATGTATAGAACACGAAAATCTCCTAAAATACCAAATTTTGCAAGTTTAACAAACTTCGTATTTTTTATGTAGTATAGCATACAAAAATCTTACAAAATATCAATGTATGCAAGTTTAACAAACTTCGTGACTTTTTTTTTTGAAGCAATAAGAATATATATTACCACAAAAACTGTTATGTACAAAATGGTGATCAAGAGATCCAACCAATCAAGATACCTATTACATCATCAAATGAACTACATGGTCTCTAAGCTTCTTAGATAACCAACTTCTGTATATAATACTATCTATAATACTGTGTACTATATTTGTATGGGTTCCTTTGGCAAAGACAATATTATTCCTTCTATACCATAAACCGTAAACAGTTTCAGAGAAAGCAAGTTTTAAAAGGCTGGCCCTCCATCCTTTCTTTGTTGCCTCCTTTATAATCCAGTTCAATTCCTCTTTCCAAGGTAGCGGATTGTGAGCATAGTCAATCCATTTCATAATTTGGCACCACACATCTTTGTTATCCCTGCACTCAAAAAACAAGTGAGCAATAGATTCATCATCAGTCTTACATATACTACATAAGTCGTCAGTGATCAGATTGAATCTTCGAAGCCTATCTTTTGTTGCCAACTTCTCATGACACAACATCCATGTAACAAACTTAGCTCTAGGTCTAGCCAAGTTTCTATGGAAAATAGTCCTCCATTCAACCATATGTTCAGGACCATTCATGGTATCATACATCACCTTCATCTGGAATTTGCTTTGGTTGAGTAATTTGTCCCAGATTTGTGGATGCTGCAGTACCTCATCTCTTGCATCCATGATCCTCTTAATCACCCAAGAACAATCTTTGCTAATGGTTGCCTCCATAACATTGCTGTTTTTCAAATAATACATGTGGATCCACTTGACCCACATGTTATCAGACTTTTTGCACAGATTCCACAAACATTTTATCATGGCAATGTTGTTCCACATCTGAAGATCCAGCAAACCTTGTCCTCCCTGAGCTTTAGGTTTACACAGAGTCTTCCAGGCCACGGGGCTTTTCCTGCTAGCAGTAACATTACCATTCCAGACAAATATTCTACACATGCTATTAATTTTCTTGATTACAAACTGAGGCAATGGGAGACACTGCATCCAGTATTGGTTTATAGCTAGAATCACACTCCTAACAAGAAGCACTCTACCAGAGTAGCTAAGCAGCTTAGAAGTCCAGTGATTTATTCTAGCCATGACTTTATCAATTAAGGGCATGTAGTGATTGATATTTAATCTTTTACAAGTGATAGGGATACCAAGATACCTCATAGGCAGTTGCCCTTCAGTGAACCTAGTGACTCCTAGCATCTGCTCATTGCCCAGATTATCCATGCCACCACAAAATACCTTACATTTATTTGGGTTAACTATGAGGCCAATTGAATCAGAGAATTTCTGGACAGTCTGAAGCAATAGTTGCATAGAATTCACATCTCCCCTGCAGAATAAGAGAATGTCATCAGCAAAAGTGAGGTTGGTTAAACCAACTTTCTCACATTTGTAATGGAATTTGAAATCTTGGTCTGTATGCATCTTCCTCAGAAGTCTATCAAAGTAGTCCATCATTATCACAAACAGCAAGGGGGAGATAGGATCCCCTTGCCTCAAACCTCTCCTTGCCTGCATAATATCACTAGTATGCCCATTGATATTAAATTCATATGAGACATTGGTCACTGCTACTCTGATCCAGTGGATGAACATGTGGGGCATGCCAATTTCATGTAACACAGTGTCAAGAGCAGTCCATTCCACCATATCATATGCTTTTTGCAAGTCCAATTGTAGCATAACTCTTGGAGGGCCTCCTTTCCTAGTATACCCTTTCAGCAACTCATAGGCCAGCATAATATGGTTGTGAATGACCTGCCCAGGGATGAAAGCTGCCTGGTTAAGGCTAACAATACTAGGCAACACTCTTCCCAATCTCTTTGTCATGATCTTAGAGATTATCTTGTAAACAGTTGAGCAGCCATCAATTGGTCTATAATCCCTAGCCTGTTTAGCTTCATTTGTCTTAGGGATCAGAGTCACACTGGTTCTTGTGAAGTGTTTAAGAATTCTGCCCTGTGAGAAAAATTCAGCAATAGTAGCAGTAACATCTTCACCAACAACATCCCAGCAAACTTTGAAAAACTTGGAACCATACCCATCAATTCCTGGGGATTTCAAATCACCTATACCTCTAAGAGCCTCACTGATCTCCTCAGTAGTGACTGTACTCTCCAGGAATTTACATTGGTTCATATCCAACTGCTTGCCCCTTCTCATGGCCTCAATGTCAATGTGAGTGGTTCTTGGAGTGGCAGTCCCCATTAAATTCTTGTACAGACTGATAAATTCAGCTTCAATCTCATGCTGGGTAGTGAGAAAGCTACCATCATCCCTCTGCAGAAACTGGATACTTTTATTACTAACTCTGGACTTAAGATAGGCATGGAAATAGGCTTTGTTCTCATCCCCCATCTTAATCCAATCAATCTTAGTTCTTTGCCTGAGACTTGTAGCCAGCATATCATTCCAATGAATAAGCTCTTTAGTATGTTCCTTTACTTTCTCAATAGTACCAGCATCCATTTGGTTTCTCCTTAAATCCTCCTGGGCCTTCTCCATGTTAGATCTAGCATTGTCAATCTTCCTCTGCAAATCAGACATGGGTCTATTAAGAGCTCTGAGGGCAGATTGTAATCTCATAAGCTTCTTCCAGAGAATCTCCATGGGCTGGCCAGACATAGGCTTATTCCAGTTCTCCTTCACAACATCATGAAAACCATCAATACTAATCCAGCTATTGTTGAATCTAAAAGGCCTTTTACTCTTGTTAGGCCTGCCAGGATCACTCAAATAAAGAGCTGCATGATCAGAGATGTGGGGGTTCAGCACATTCAGATTAAAGTTGCCATTGTCCTGAAACCATTCAGTATTAGCAATTAACCTATCAATTCTAGAGTATATAGGATTAGCACTTTGATTATTATGCCAAGTAAAGTGACTGCCTTTACTATCCATCTCACCAAGTCCTGTAGCACTCAGCATATCCTTGTAGTCCTTATATTCAGCTTCCACCACTATATTGCCTCCCATCCTATCATTAACTTTAGCAACATTGTTGTAGTCTCCAATGGCACACCAAGATCCAGGATGTTGTTTTTGCAAATTAATCACGTGTTTCCAAAGAGTCTTCCTATGCTCCAATTGGTTGAAAGCATATATTGCAGTCAGCCAGAATTTAAAGCCTCCCATCATATCATAAACTCCACAGTGGATAAACTGAGCAGAACTACAAACATACCTAATATCCACCCTTGTGTGATCCCAATATATCCATAGTCTACCATTCTCATGGTGTTCATAATTGTCAAGAAAAGCCCCTTTTAACTGCAGCTTATCTCTAACACTCTTACAATTTTTCCTCTTAACTCTAGTCTCAATCAAGATGAGAATCGCAAATTGGAAATTCCGGAGATGGGAGCCAATCTCCCTGATTTTCCCATTATTGTTTAGCCCCCTAACGTTCCATGCAATTAACATGGGCCTCTATCCACTGCCACTAGGTGATCATTCACAACCCCTAGGGCTTCAAAACCATTAAGACAGTCTAAGAATTATGCAGATTCAGGGAAGAGGGGCTTCTTACCTTTGCCTCTCCCAGTTTTGTGCACTCTTGTCCATTCTTTGTCATCACCTTGAGCAACAGTCTCCTGCTGAGTATCCTTAGGTGTGGAAGCTCCAACAACCTCCAGCTGTGGCTCCTTAGCTGTGGCTCCTACAACTTCCTGCTGTGGCGTAGACACTCCAACTATGTCCTGTTGCATCTCCATTGGCACTATCTTTTTCACGACTTGTTTCCATTTTTTCACCTGTGGTTTTTCCCCACAGCTATGCCCAACCTTGAGACATTTATCAGAGTATTTTGGACGCCATTCATATTCCACCGCTTGCTTCAAACTCTGCCCTCTGCTATGAATCGTTATCTCCTCCGGCAATTTCTTTGTAATGTCCACCTCCACCAATATGCGTGCATAGGACACCCTCAGCTTGTTGGCTGTACATTCGTCTGTCACCAAAGGAGTACCCAAGGCACTACCTATCTTGTTCAGACTTGAAGTCCCCCATAGTTACAGTGGAAGCATTGGCAGTTTAATCCAGATATTAAGGATTCTGAGCAAATCCTTCTTGAGATTAAAGTCTGGACTCCACTCCTTAATCAATATCGGCGTTCCTCGGATAGAGTATGGACCCTTCATCAGCACCAAATCCATATCCTCCGAGTTCTTGAACCTCAAGATGAAGTAACCTTCATCATGATAGAACAAGTCCGGTAATTGAACAAAATTCCATACCTTCTGCATAAAGTTCTTGACCGCGTTCATACTCAGATCTTCACCAAACACATACAAAATCAACGCATTCTCCCAAAATTGAAGTTCCGTGGTAAGGTCACCATCATCAATTTCGACTTCAATTTCGCCATTAGACACCATAGGCGCAACATAGTGCAGAGAATTCCCCTTTGCAGGATTCTGATTATCACTGATAACGTCCACCCATAGCCTTCGCTTCTCAGGTCCCTCTTTTGCCTCAATTAGGGTTTCAGTTGGGGTTTTAGGACTCCCCTTACTTCTATCCCGCGATGCTTTCCCTGTTGAATCAATCAATTCCTCTTCCTTCTTCTCCGATGTAACAACCGGTTGACTATCCGGCGGCACCGAGCTAGTCGTTCCTGTCGGCGCCGTCAATCTTGGCCTCCCACGAGCTCGCTTCGCTCCCATAGAGAGAGAGAGAGAGAGAGAGAGAATCTGTATTTTTTAAATTCTAAACATCGTGACTTTTACGTAGAATATAATAGAAGAATCTTCCAAAAGACTAAATTTTGCAAGTTTAACAAACTTCATGACGTTTATGTAGTATAGCACACGAAAATCTTCTAAATTACCAAATTTTGCAAGATTAACGAACTTTGTTTTTTTATGTAGTATAGCACACAAAAATCTTCCAAAATACCAATGTATGCAAGTTTAACAAACTTCGTGACTTTTTCGTAGAATAGCACACGAAAATCTTCCAAAAGACTAAATTTTGCAAGTTTAACAAACTTCGTGACGTTTATGTAGTATACCACACGAAAATCTTTCAAAATACCAATGTATAATAGTTTAACGAACTTCATGACGTTTATGTAGTATAACACCCGAAAATCTCCCAAAATACCAAATTTATAAGTTTAACAAACTTTCTGTTTTTTATGTAATATAGCACACGAAAATCTTCCAAAATACCAATGTATGCAAGTTTAACGAACTTCGTGTCTTTTATGTAGTATAGCATACGAAAATCTTCCAAAAGACCAAATTTTGCAAGTATAACAAACTTCGTGACTTTTATGTAGTATAGCACACGGAAATCTCCCAAAATACCTAATTTTGCAAGTTTAACGAACTTCGTGACTTTTATGTAGTATAGCACACGAAATTCTTCCAAAATACCAACGTATGCAAGTTTAACGAATTTCGTGACTTTTATGTAGCATAGCATACAAAAATCTTCCAAAAGACTAAATTTTGCAAGTTTATCCAACTTCGTGACTTTTATGTATTATAGCACACGAAAAATTTTCAAAATACCGATGTATACAAGTTTAACGAACTTCGCGACGTTTATGTAGTATAGCACACGAAAATCTCTCAAAATACCAAATTTTGCAAGTTTAACGAACTTCGTGTTTTTTATGTAGTATAACACACGAAAATCTTCCAAAATACCAATGTATGCAAGTTTAACGAACTTCGTGACTTTTATGTAGTATAGCATACGAAAATCTTACAAAATACCAAATTTTGCAAGTATAACAAACTTCGTGACTTTTAGGTAGTATAGCACAAGAAAATCTCCAAAAATACCAAATTTTGCAAGTTTATCGAACTTCGTGTTTTTTATGTATTATAGCACACGAAAATCTTCAAAAATACCAATGTATGCAAGTTTAACGAACTTCGTGACGTTTATGTAGTATAACACACAAAAATATTCCAAAAGACCAAATTTTGCAAGTATAACAAACTTTGTGACTTTTATGTAGTATAGCACACAAACATCTCCCAAAAGACCAAATTTTGCAAGTTTAGCGAACTTCGTGAATTTTATGTAGTATAGCACACGAAAATCTTCCAATAGACTAAATTTTTCACGTTTAACAAACTTCGTGACCTTTATGTATTATAGCACATGAAAATCTTTCTAAAGAACAAATTTTGCAAGTATAACAAACCTCGTGAATTTTATGTAGTATATAGCACACGAAAAAGTTTCCAAAATACCAATGTATACAATTTTAACAAACTTGGTGACGTTTATGTAGTATAGCACACGAAAATCTTCCATAATATTAAAATTTGTAAGTTTCACGAACTTTGTGACCTTTATGTATTATAGCACACGGAAGTCTTCCAAAAGACCAAAATTTGCAAGTATAACAAACCTCTCGACTTCTATGTAGTAAATAGCACACGAAAATCTTCCAAAATATCAATGTATGCAAGATTAACAAACTTTGTGACGTTTATGTTGTATAACACACGAAAATCTCCCAAAAGACCAAATTTTGCAAATTTAACGAACTTCGTGACTTTTATGTAGTATAGCACACGAAAATCTTCCAAAATACTAATGTATGCAAGTTTAACGAACTTCATGAATTTTATGTAGTATAGCACACGAAAATCTTCCAAAAGACTAAATTTTGCAAGTTTAACAAACTTCGAGACTTTTATGTAGTATAGCACACGAAAATTTTCCAAAAGACTAAATTTTTCAAGTTTAACGAACTTCGTAACTTTTATGTAGTATAGCACACAAAATTTTTGCGAAATACCAATATATACAAGTTTAACGAACTTCGTGACATTTATGTACTATAACACACGAAAATATTCCAAAAGACCAAATTTTGCAAGTATAACAAACTTCGTGACTTTTATGTAGTATAGCACATAATATCTCTCAAAAGACCAAATTTTGCAAGTTTAACGAACTTCATGAATTTTATGTAGTATAGCTTTCGAAAATCTTCTAAAAGACTAAATTTTGCAAGTTTAACAAACATCGTGACTTTTATGTAGTATAGCACGCGAAAATTTTCCAAAATACCAATGTATACAAGTTTGACGAATTTCGTGACGTTTATGTAGTATAGCACACGAAAATCTCTCAAAATACTTAATTTTATAAGTTTAACGAACTTCGTGTATTTTATGTAGTATAGCACACGAAAATCTTCCAAAATTCCAATGTATGCCAGTTTAACAAACTTCGTGACTTTTATGTAGTAAATCATACGAAAATCTTCCAAAAGACCAAATTTTGCAAGTATAACAAACTTCGTGACTTTTATGTAGTATATCAAATGAAAATCTCCCAAAATACCAAATTTTGCAAGTTTGACGAACTTAGTGACTTTTATGTAGTATAGCACACGAAAATCTTCCAAAAGACTAAATTTTGCAAGTTTAACAAACTTCGTGTTTTTTATATAGTATAGCACACGAAAATCTTCCAAAATACCAATATATGCAAGTTTAACAAACTTCGTGACTTTTACGTAGAATAGCACACGAAAATCTTCCAAAAGACTAAATTTTGCAAGTTTAACAAACTTCGTGACGTTTATGTAGTATAGCACACGAAAATCTTCCAAAAGACAAAATTTTGCAAGTTTAAAAAACTTCGTGACTTTTATGTAAAGTAGCACACGAAAATTTTCCAAAATACCAATGTATACAAGTTTAACGAACTTCGTGACGTTTATGTAGTATAGCACTCGAAAATCTCTCATAATACCAAATTTTGCAAGTTTAACGAACTTCGTGTTTTTTATGTAGTATAGCACACGAAAATCTTCCAAAATACCAATGTATGCAAGTTTAACGAACTTCGTGACTTTTATGTAGTAAGGCATACAAAAATCTTCCAAAAGACCAAATTTTGCAAGTATAATAAACTTCATGACTTTTATGTAGTATAGCATACGAAAAATTTTCCAAAATACCAATGTATAATAGTTTAATGAACTTCATGACGTTTATGTAGTAAAACACATGAAAATCTCCCAAAATACCAAATTTTATAAGTTTAACGAACTTCGTGTTTTTTATGTAGTATAGCACACGAAAATCTTCCAAAATACCAATGTATGCAAGTTTCACGAACTTCGTGACTTTTATATAGTATAGCAAACGAAAATCTTCCAAAAGACCAAATTTTGCAAGTATAACAAACTTCGTGACTTTTATGTAGTATAACATACGAAAATCTCCAAAAATACCAAATTTGGCAAGTTTAACGAACGTTGTGTTTTTTATGTAGTATAGCACACGAAAATCTTCAAAAATACCAATGTATGCAAGTTTAACGAACTTCGTGACTTTTATGTAGTATAACACTTTAAAATCTTCCAAAAGACTAAATTTTGCAAGTTTAACAAACTTCGTGACTTTTATGTAGTATAGCATACGAAAATCTTCCAAAAGACCAAATTTTATAAGTTTAACGAACTTCGTGTATTTTATGTAGTATAGCGCATGAAAATTTTCCAAAATACTAAAATTTGAAAGTTTAAGAAACTTTGGGACTTTTATGAAGTATATAGCACACGAAAATCTTCCAAAATACCAAAATTTGCAAGTTTAACAAACTTCGTGACTTTTATGGAGTGTAGCGCAAGAAAATATTCCAAAAGACCAAATTTTGCAGGTTTAACATACTTCATGACTTTTTCGTAGTATATGGCACACGAAAATCTTCCAAAAGACAAAATTTTACAAGTTTAATAAACTTCATGACTTTTATGTTGTATTGTACCCGGAAATATTCCAAAATATCAATGTTGCTAGTTTCATGAACTTTGTGACTTTTATGTAGTAAAACACACGAAAATCTTCCAAAATATTAAAATTTGCAAGTTTAACGAACTTCGTGACCTTTATGTATTATAGCACACGAAAATCTTCCTAAAGAACAAACTTTGCAAGTATAACAAACCTTTTGACTTTTATGTAGTATATAGCACACGAAAAAGCTTCCAAAATACCAATGTATGCAATTTTAACAAGCTTTGTGACGTTTATGTTGTATAGCACACGAAAATCTCTCAAAAGACAAAATTTTGCAAGTTTAATAAACTTCATGACTTTTATGTTGTATAGTACACGGGAATATTCCAAAATACCTATGTATCAAGTTTCATGAACTTTATGACTTTTATTTAGTATAGCACATGAAAATCTTCCATAATATTAAATATTGCAAGTTTCACGAACTTTGTGACCTTTATGTATGCTAACATGTGCTCGAAGGGCACAAATTAATAAACTATTTTTAAAAATATTCTTTTGAAATATGTATATTTAATTTTTTTTTAACTTTAGACATAGTTTTATTCGACCCAAATTTTTTAGTTGTAGTATCTTTAACTTGTGCCCTTAACGCAAAATTTAGCAAGACCTTTTAAATTTTTAGTTTTATTTAATATTTATGGTACTACCTACCAGTGTAGTGCTGAGCTGCTGACACTGTCTACAAAATTGTCTAATTTGATTAATGCATAACATTTTTCGTATAATCATCATAATTTTTTGTATATTGACAGATGATAACATAGTACTTTGGTTCTTAAGTAAAGACTAACGGAACTACATTAGGAAGTGGGCAAAGATAGCATCGAAATTGTATTAAAAGAATCTGGAGAAATAAATTTAATTCATCGTGAATGGCCACTGGTGCAGAGGAAAAAATTAAGAAAAAAATAGTCATTTATGGTGTTTACGGTGATTTCCGGTAAACAATCGCTAGTCCTCCAAACTATGAATATACTTTGGTTACTTGCAGGATCGACTTTATTGATCCTATAACATGTGTCGAAAAGTTGTCTTTTATGATTATTTGGTTCATACTCTCTTGGTTTTAGTTTCTTTTATAATGTGATGGTATAAATCTATGAATAACTACGAAATGAAACTAAGTAAAAATGCGACGAAAAATAAATTGGTTAGACAATAATCATAAATAAACTTCGACGAGAATGTAAAGGAAATTAAACTACGAATATGAAAAGACTTGACGAGAAAGTAAAGGAAATTAAAGATACTTCGATCTTATAATAGAAAGACAAACAAACATATATAAGGTGTTGGTGTTACACATGCATTTCTCAGCGAAAACTCTTTCTCTAACACTTGATACTTGAGTGATTTGTGAGTAATTTGTACAAAGTGAACACATTGGATCCTACTACTAAGACCCTTATTTATACTAATTCCACCCTAACGGTCCTACACTAACGAGACGTCACGTTGCCCGTATGCATGCGCTTTGAATCCCTGGGGATCCACCTGTCCTCCTTGATTCAAACAGAACTTTTCAAATTTCAAAGCTTCCCGCTCGAACCTTATTTGATTCGTGACAACGTGTCTTTCGTGAGAATGTATTAAAATACCTTAAGTCTCAACAACCTTTGTATTTCGAAGACTGCCTGTCTCGATTCAGCTTCGATTTAGGAACCTTCATCATATATAACATTCTCAAAAATAGTCATTCAAAGCCATTCTTTCTCCGAAACTTACATCTTCGAAGAATATACACATTATTCGAAATCTTCAGCTAACACTAGCTAAATATTTTCTCAAGGATAATTTGTCTCATCCAAGGAGAACGATCACGTGGAATGCACAAAAGTAGTAATATGATTTTGAATGTTGATGGAAGTAACCTCAGTAATTATGACGTCTCAGATTTTGGTGGATTTATTTGAAATGATGATGGTGAAAGGATTTACGGTATTATGGATAATATTGGTTATTCCAACATCCTTCGTGTTGAGTTAATGGTGTTACATCATGGTTTGTGTATGTCTTGGGAACTTGGCATCAAAGACTTGATGTGTTATTATGACGTCAACTTTCCTATCAAGCTTATCTCAGAGTTAATTCATGTTTGACATCACAATGTCGCGATTCTTCTGAACATTAAATATTAAATAGTTTTTCTCTAAGAAATAGTGAGTTCAAATATTTCATACTCATGGGGAGGGGAATGTTTGTGGTGACTATCTGGCAAAACATGAAATTGGTAATGATGCAGCGTACTGGTCTTTTACGGAGTCTTCTATAGGAATCATCATTCTCATACTACTTGATGCTAATGAAATTTTATTTTCTAAATAATTTCTTGTTTTTTCTTTTCTTTTTTCCACTTGTAAAAAAAACAATACTCAAGTTCTTTTTACAATATCAAATTAGAAATTTTATTTTTAATTTAAAAAATAAATTGCTTTTATAATAAGAACGAAAGGAAATATTAAATATTTTTTAGGTTTGTATGCAAGGTTTTAAAAAAGATTCCTGGTTGCAAAAATGAATATGAAAAATGGTATTAGTAAATATCAATATCATTATTCTTTTTTTTTATGTTAACAAATAAAGTGTGTTTAATTCACACTGCAACAGCCGTAATCAGTCATACGTGTCAGCTTATGTGTTTTTTATCATTTTCTAAAATATATGTATTTATTAGTAGGAAAACCGTATTATCAAATCTAACTTAGAACCAGTGCGAGCGAAATTTGTATAACTCTAAAATTTGTTCAAATAAGTCAGAATTGTGCAATAACACCCGCTAAAAACAATTTTCAACTTTCAAACAGACCAATGAATTCATAAGAATCATAAACTTGTGCTAAAAATCAAAAACATGTTTAGCGATATAAGATAGTAAGAAAAAGAGTTCAAATAAGTCATGATAATCTATTTTTATTTTGCCGTTGCAACATATTCTCATTTACACAATAAAACTTTGATGCCTTTAGTTTAGCTCAGGATTATTATTTCCTTCACCAAAATCTTACATAAATAACCAACCAAATATTTTACAATACATCTTCAAGATGCAGCAGCTTAACCTTTCAAGTTTCTAAGAACTTTTATCCACTGCTTTCCCTAATGAAGTGAAGTTCAACCTGAAAAAAAGGAATCAACCAACCAAAATAACATGAGGAAGTAACTAACAAAGTGACACTAAAATGAAATATGATTGGAATATTGTCTCTACCTGATAAGAGGCTTCCTCTGTGGTACAGGAGCAGGAATCCGACATAACAAAGGCGCTGTCAGCTCAGCAGGCTTTTAAAACACAAATATGAATAGCTTATTAGTATATATGCGAGCATAAGCACTTGTGAAATTGTTTGAAAGAGCTTATGAAAACAGTTAATGATGAGTCTATAAACTGTTTTCAACTTATTTTCGTAACCTCTCCAGAATAAACTATGAAAACAACTAATATGAAAAAAGTTTGAATCTTAATTTATCTTGTATTATAAAAATAAGTTATATAATAACCGTTTATACTATAATGGATCCAAACAGGGTCCCCAGTGACAGAACATATTCTTAATTCAACACCCTCGATGAAAAAATCATAAAAGGAACCTGTCAAGGTTATATGAATGTTTACAATAGATGTATAACATTTCATTGAAGAATATGACAGTGAAAATCTTCCAAATTTTAGCCAGAATAAGAGATTAACCTCAAGCTCTTCCAAGCCTCCATTAGAGAATGAATGAGTGGAACAAACAGCTTCCTTAGGAATAACTAGCTCTTCCACCACCGGAACATTTGAGTTTGAAGAGTCAGAGTTGTTGGTTTTCACACTTCCACCATTATCTTTCACTTGATTTTTATACCTCGAATCTTCTTCAAGCTCTTCAGGTTCTTCGGTCAAAGCTTGATGCGCGTCATACGGACCGGACATAATCTGCTCGATAGCTAGGCGTTCTTCTTCTTTGTTGTTTGATGCATCGGGAGCAGTAACTTGCTGGTTTTCCATCACTGATCCACTGGTTTTGCTATCCCCTGAAGGAACTATATCAACCGCTTTTAGACAAGGTATCTCACTCTTATGCACACCCATACTGTTGACTTCAGAGTCATCCAATTTCATAGAACAAGAACTAGTAGCACTAATAGGAGTTACATCTTCATGACCTTCCTTGTTTGGAGGAGATGAAGATACAAAGGACTTTGAAACCCTTGAGTTACTATCCTCCAATCGCTTTCTCTTCCTTTCATCATCGGCTCCAACTGCAGCTGTTTTACCTCCTTGAGACTTTTCAGCTTGACTTTGGCCACTAACCCTTGATCTCGAACTATGTTTATTCTCTCCAGTTACTTTAGAAGAGTAAGAAGGCCGAACACCACCAGGAAATATGAAGTTTGGTATGTTACGGCGTTTCACATGGGAGACGTGGATATCCATTCCCGGTTTCCATAGAGTGTACGCGTTAACAGAATGCTTGAACTCATCTACAGTTAGCCTAATATCAAATTGTTCGCCTTCGTTTACCGGAACTCCTTGTTTACGCTGCAGACCCATAAAGTAACAGTGGTGGAAGGATCTAGATTTATCTGAAAATTCGCCAGGATATGGGTGACACTGAAGCATGCCATAAGTGTACCTTTCAATCTACAAGTTTAAAGAACCATAGTAATCAAATTGAGATTCAAATTGTGAAATAGAAAACCTATTTTTTGAATCGAGAATTGAATCTTCTTTGTGAATCCCAAGATACAATACTGATAACCATAAAGAACAA
This sequence comes from Vicia villosa, assembly GCF_029867415.1. Lineage (NCBI taxonomy): Eukaryota > Viridiplantae > Streptophyta > Magnoliopsida > Fabales > Fabaceae > Vicia > Vicia villosa. The sequence goes on from NC_081183.1 coordinate 7,292,406, forward strand.
CCAGTATACATTATTATACATTATGTAAGAACAGAAAATGAGAAGACACATCCGCACCCTCGACCTCCCTCAAAACCGAAGAAAATGAAAAAGGGAAGTAACAATGAAGAAAATATAATAAGTAATTAAAAATGATAAACTTTGCAGTGATACCTTCAGTGTCAACTGACGGAGACGAGATTCAACCCATCCTTTCCATTGTCTAAGATCGTCGGGATTCTCTGCTGTAATGTCTATTTGTAAGTAATTCTTGTAAGCTTCAAAAAAGGGATAAGGCTCAAAAAGAGTGTCCCAATCATCCTTGCTAGCCTCCATAGCCTACAAACATCAAATTTAAGCAACCCAAATATCACAATAAGAACAAAATAGACAACAAAACCAGTTGGAACCAAGAGAAAATTATAATATGAAATCACTTATAATTAACAAAAAAATCATAGCCAAATATATGAGATTGTTAAAACAATTAATCAAAACATGAAATTACTATAGTTAAATCAATATATCATACCTCGCATATTTCACTTCCCCTCTTAAACTCCTCGGACATAATACGCAGTGTACTTGTTGTCACATTATAAGTAGAGTTCATGCAAGGATAAGCAGGAGTAATTATAGGCATTAGATGATATCTATCTTTGGGATTTCTTCTAGGATCCCAAACCGATAGTCCAAGAGATCCTTCTTCGATAGCACAAAGCATGACTGGATTTGGCCATCGCCACTGAGTGTATACTCTAAAGAATCGAGACACCAGCATATTAGGCAGCGCATTAGGATAAAGCTGGCATATTCGACCAACAAGCAAAGCCAGATTTATACCACCAAGAAAACCAGCAACCTGTAAATAAAATAGCAAAAAGATGCTTTAGGAAAATAAGAATCAGATAAACTGAACAACTTTGGAACAGAAAATAAGCAATCTTGTATGGTAGTTATGTCATACATTGGAATAGACACCACGGCGCTTTGCCCAAAACCTCATGAATCTCAATGTTGTGCGAAAACTCTGCAATTTAGAAACATAATACAATCATTCATAAGCCTTTGCAAAAAATATACAACTGTTCATAAAAATGCCACACAAAAAGGTTGACATAAAATCTAGGTGAGTAAATTTTATAACCACCACCTGAATATTTGGAACTAAACGCAGGACTTGATCAGTCACTCTGCATCCATTGAGACTGAGAACAGTTTGTTCATCTACATTTTGTAATATTGATTCCTGTGATACATCTAAGTCCTGCCCAAAACAATCAACTATTAGTAAATGGAAGATTTGAAGATTTACCCTACAAATTCAGAACAGAACACGTGAGGGAAGGAAAGATGAATGTCTCAAATGTAGAAGACACGTCCGTGGATAAACCAAAAGTCCAAACATTAGGTCCCAAATTAATGGCTTATTGCAGAACATTGGTGGTTTGTTAAAAGTCTGCTGCATTATAGCGCTACAATGTCGTTATAGCCACTTTGTCAACATTGAGTAAGGACCTAAGCTTTGATCCAGAAAGATAGTAACCATTAAAAAAGTGGAATGGGATTGAGTACTAAAAATAGACTTTTCTATATTAAAAAAATGCAAAATCCCTTCCAAATAATACAGGTTTCAAATTCTCCTTCAAAACTTTTGAGAAGATAAAAAAGAAAAGACATTGACAGGAACAAAGAACAAGAATTATGCGTCAAATAGTTAATATTTTTTAATGAATAACTTACTTCAGGAATAACCCACAATGCCAATCTTGCATACAGGAGATCTACAGAAACTCCATTGAACTTGAATTTCATCACAGGGACATGAGCATCAGGCACAGGGTGCAATTCAGTTACTTCATCCATCTCAGATAGCATCTTCTGTAGCTCGCCAAAGAAATCTTCCTAAACCCAATTTAAAAAACAATTTCAGTTGAAACTTGAAAGGAGATATAATCTGAAACAAACCAATATTTTCACCGTAAAAGAAGCAACAATTATCATACTTCTCTGGTTGCATGTCTTGGCCCCACACAAAGGGTATCTATATCAGCTCCAGGGCCATGCACCTGCAACATGATAAGACAGTGCTATCAAATTCCCACCTACTCATCTCTTCTCCAACCGGCACTCCACAATTAAATACAATAAAAGTAAAAGGAAAAGATCAAAGTGTATGTCCACAAACAAGAAACATTAGGAAGATAAGAATAACTCCATACCCCTAGCCGATAGGAGCCAAAAGTGAAAATCTTAGCATTTGCTTCGTGCACCAGTTGTTCATTGAATCCCTTTGCCCGGCTAATGGTCTTCACCCAAATCTTCACAATCTATACATATTATAATAGCACAATCAAAACTAACGAATTCATAGTAATCTGCACTACATATCCACGACATTTTTTCAGTGATTAAACAGTAAGGGCGAGGGGAGACTCTCCCCATTACAGCACTATATTTCGAATATGTATCTGTCACATTCAAAAATGATACAGCCACTACAATCAGTAAATCGCGTTTGTTATGCAGTATGCTACTTTATTTAATAAAAATACTGTCAATTAACAGAATTCAAATAATCCACTACTTTCCACAATCCACAATCAACAACATTGGTTCATGTTTCTATCTTAGCAATTCAGATTCTAAACATGAACTCAGAATGTGAGTCATCATATCTTCATCAAACAATTACAATTTTCTGATCCTAGAAAGGCATTGTTTTTCGCTGCATCTAAACCTAGTCTCTATATTTCCAAGACTGAATTAAATGAAACGAGACGACATCACATCAAAAGGTAAACAAAGTCAACCTGATCAAGCCTGCCAAGCACTTCCTCTCTACCCACCGCCTCCTGCTGACTCTCATACAATCCAACACCTTGCAAGTACTGAACACCCAGAATCCAAATTCAGCACAAAATAACACTAACAAAAGCTTCAAATATGCATAACTTCACAATAACTGTAAACAAAAACCTTTTCAAGTTCATGAGTCTTAGTCACATCTTCCTCAGTTGGTCCAGCCAACGAAATCGGCTCAGTTATGCCTAACCATTGTTGTCCATTATTCTGATTGCTCGTTCCAGGTATCCCCATCAACAAATTGATACAATTTTTTTTTTCTAATTACACTATGATTTCTTTTCTTTCAATGATAGTCTTGCAATGAGAATTATCAATTACTGATTTTTTTTTCAACTTTTTTTCAATTTTTTTCCAATAAATCAACTCAAACAAAACGAAACACAAAAAGGAAAAAAAGCAAATACAAACTATAACAATGTGATGATGATAATTGTTTTTGATTTTACAGTATTTGGAATGAAAACATTCAAATCTATGAACTTTGACCACAAAAACATGAAAAACAAAAGATGCAAAATTACAAAGCCATAGACAAAGCGAATACGAATCAATAATACAGAAATTCAAATTGGGGCTTTTTCAACCGCAACCCTAAATCAGCAACAGCGAACAATCACGACAACCCGGATGAACGAAAATTTGTTGAACGCGATCGGAACTTGAGAAAGGCTTCAACTTGATGGATTCTCGAGGGTTTCGCACTCCCACAATGGTTGAATTGAACCTTGAAAGCTTCAATATTAGAAAATAAAATAAATTTCAATAATTTAATAAAATTGAAAGATCGAATGAAAAATTAGCAGAAATTGGAAAGTAGGTTAGAGATTGCAGAGAGAAGGGAAAGGGTGCTTACGGAGAGAGAGAGAAAAAGAGTGCGTGAAAATGGGTTTGGAAACTGCAATGACGATGATGAAGAAGAAAAAGAAGTGTTAAATAGAATATGCATAGAATAAAAATTGGACCACTTTATTTATAGTCCTTTATCTTTTTTTTTAACTAACATTTTTTTTTTGAGAAAAGGGGAGATGTACTGATAGTGTAAAATAGTTTTACACCGTCAACCAATCACAACCATGTATCCAATTTCATCACACTTTTATCCTTAAATTTTTTTAATGAAATGGCAAATTGGTTGTTTTCTATTGGATGACAGTGTAAAAAAACTATCTTACACTGTCAATGCATATCCATTAACCATTTTTTTTTATTATTTCATTATATTTGATTTTTTAAGGGATTTTATTTGTTTTGATTTTTTTTATTGAAAAAAAATTAGTTATTGGACTCACCTCATAAATTGTTTGGACTTTGATATAATTAGGATTTTCTTTAATTCATATTTTATTTCAAATTTGAGTGGCATATTTTGCAATTGTGTAGACTACCCTGTTATTTGGTCTATGTGTGTGAAAACATAATTCTTTTATAATTGTTCATCCTTTTATTCATCATTGCTTAGGAAATTTTTATTTGGATTTTTGAGATCTTTGGTCCTAGCTCAGCACCTCTTTGTTGTTTCCAAGTATCTTTTTGTTTTTTCTTTTTCTCCATTACAATTCATATTTTTTTTTCTTTTTCATTATTGATTTGTTTTTCCTTTTTCAGAGTTGATCATCTTCAGGTGAATAACTTGTGATTGACTTTTCATGTTATCATTAGAAAGATACTGGTTGGTATTATGGTTAGTGATGAGCTTTTTGTGGGTATTGCAGTTATTAGTTGAGTCGTCCTGTGTGATTTGGATATTGTTATGAGTTTCTTTGTCTTTTTCAAGAAGTTGGTTGGGTTTTTTTCTTTTTATGAGATGTATACTCCATGACATTGTTGTCAGGTTTGTTTTGTATTTCATACTTCTGGGGATTTTGGTTAGCTGTAGGAGTTGTAATTTAGATGCCTTGATTATCATACTTGTTACCAGGTAGGTATATCTTGTTTCCCTTTACCATTGTTACAATTGTAGTCATATCTTATTTTCTTTTATTACAGGTTTGCTTTTGGTCTTTGTTCTTAGGATTTTTACATCTCCATCTTTGTGTTCATATATCTGCATGTTATTATGATTGTGAATGGATCCATTATTTTTTGCTTATTATTCTTCTCTTTTTATTTATGGTTGCTATTATCTTGCTTTATGGGAGGACATGTACTTTATTCTTTATTCAGAAGATTAATGTGTAAGTTATTATGGATTTGTGAGTTATTTATTATGTTAAGATCCTCCATGTTCTTTTTACCTTTTTTTTGTTTCTTATAGTGTCTTTTTGCTTGTTTGTAGGATTTCTAGAGTTATTGTTTTTGGTGGCTTTACCAACGGGTATCGTTCTATCAATACTCTCTGAATTTTTCTTTGTACCATAATTCTCCTTGATCTCCTTTATTTTGTCCTTGATCTCTTTTATAATGTCTTCACAATGTAGGTTGAGATAGTTTGGGTCATTTCTTTTGTCAAGGTTGTTCGCCTTGCATAAGATAAACGGTTTTCTTTCCACCATTTAAGATTATGTATGATATTATCAATTAGGTAGTTTAAAGTTTTATTTTTTGAAAGGGCTTAATTGAGTAGGGAGACCTAAATCGGTATGAATCTTGTTAGTTACATATTTATCCAATTTGTGAAAGCCTTATTCTTCTCTTTACAAGTTTTCCTGTTGAACGTCAATATATTGGTATATTCATAGAGGATATACATGAGATGATGCAGAATTCACCAAAAGGCATTCGAATGAGAACATTCGCCTAAAACAAAGACGTTAGTTGCCTAGTTGATGTTATGTACGCTTGTTTATTAATAATGTCACTTGTTTAATAGATTGCTCGCCCATCTATGGAAACATAGGGAGTGACATGTCTCTCTCCAAAAGGACATGGGATATGTAGTCAAAGGAGGGGAAGCCACTAGGGGTAGCAAAACTGACTATGACTCACCGGAACGCGCACCCGCCAAATTATGGCAGGTTGGTTGGAATTTTTGGTCTGCCTACCTGGCACAGCCTATCCAGTGCACCCGTCGGGCCAGCTCGTGCATATGGATTTTAGGCTTTCTTTTGATTCATATTTAAGTTTTGAAGGCAACACTAGTTCGGCATTGCTTCACCTTCGAAACCAAAATTGATACGAAAGTCATTCATAAACTTACCAAGTTTATTTACAACAAAAGAAATGAAGCTGGTAGTAATTTTTTTTTTAGAATTTACATGAAATTTATAAAATTAAGAGTCTAATAGTACTATGAAATTTTTAATCGTGCATCTTTGTAATGCAATCCTTATACATCAATGAATTTTATTATGCAACTATTTTCAAAAATATATTTAAGATCATTTTTAAAAAGATGAAATTTATGAAATCATTTTAAGTATGTGTAGGTACGCACACACACATTGCTTTAGTATCTTGAGAGTTACTCACACTTGTTTACATATTATTTATTTAAAATAGATAAAAAAATATATATACTAAGACATAGGATCAGAGGAGTTTTAAAAACTTTAGCTCCTTTGATGTTGGTTGATCTTAGCATTTGACTAAACCAGGTTATGAAAAGGCATATAATACCACCATGTTCCAATTGCTTCCTTCATTTCTAGTATTTGGTTTAACAAAAATCTAAAGGTTTTTGAAGATAGGGAGATACTTGTTTGTGATTTAATTTAGAGGATGTGGCAAGTAATCATCAATTTTTAGCACGTAAAATATTGTTACATCATAACAATCATCAAAATAGAGATTAAAAATTGAATAAAATCTTCCACTCAAATAATTTGATCGATTAGAAGAGAAATACAACTTAATTTTTAAATAATATCACATAAATAAAAGTGAGGATAAATAATAAAAATAAGAATGTTAAGGAATAAGTATGGCAAACAGGGTAGGGAAGGCATAATTTTTTTCGCATGTCCCCGCTCCATCATAATCTCTACATTTTAATAGTTTTTAATAGAAATATTTCTTTTCCCAAAATTCAACCTATCTTGAACCTAGAATCTACCCTGAACCCTAGCAAATATTAATCTACATTACAAATAGTTAAGTAAAACAATTCTGAAAAAAATTCCAACATACTTTTCAAATATTTAAAATTATAAAAAAATACCAATCAAAATATCAATTCATTAAACATACAACTAATATCTCATATTAGTCGGTTTGAGGAGGAGTATGAGCGGGGATACTCCTCAATCATTCATGGGCTATGACTCGAACAATAATTGGCATAACATCTTTGTAGGTGAAACTATAGCGGGATCTTGTCCTTAATTGTATGGATCTAGAGTGGTAGTCTCTCTATCATCTCGGCATCTCAGAGGCACACGGATGTGGGAGGTTCCAAGACCAATGATTATAATTGTATGTGAAGAGGCTCCTCATAAGTTCATCTGAAGCTTTATTACAACTACCTATCTTGTCGATATCCACATATCGATGCATAATTTCTTTTCCTCTCATATATGATCAATATCTTACTAACTGATACCAATTTATCTATTCACTTTGCTGCTTTAGAGGCATTATCGATAATACTCTAAGTAGATGGGGATTGTACATCACTTTTGTGCTTATAGTTAGATATTTTGAGAATCTTCCTTCTTTTGACAAGTGCCCATATTATGGTGAGTGTTCAATTGATACGAGGATCCCTTCTATTTTATTAGGAAACTAAATGAAGTGGATTCTGATGAAGACAATATGTGAAGATGCTCTAGAACCTGCCATTGTTGAAAATTTAGAAATTAGAGATTTAAGAAAATGATAATCGGAATTGATCTACGATCAGTATAAATCGAGAACAAAGATCTATGGTTCAATTTCAAGGAAAATGAATGGCTAGGTTGAAGAAGTTTCAGTTTGATGAATCGATAGTTAAAAATTCAAACGTGAAAAACGCAGGAATCAAATGTTAATTCTCACATATGGCGTCATTGTTGTGCTAGGGAACCGAAATTGATAGATCGAAGATTGAAATTACAACGATGAACTTAAACTTTCTTGTATGGTGAGAATGGAGCCGACCTGCATGGTTTACACTTCAATGTTCAAACCAGTATGAATGAAGTTTGAATTTTAAAATATACCTGAAAAATATGCGCTCTTTCTCTTTATATAATAAAGTGATTACAACAACTTTCTAATCTCAAGGCGTAGGATGTACATAGCGATGGATGAATTCTAGATCCAAATTAATTGCGGTCTAATTCGAGATAACACTCTTGCTCCGCAAGTGATTTAATAGATCGACACATTCTTTGGATTGTGTCTTTTGGGCTTTCTAACCAACCTAGTACAATCTCCACAGAATATTTTTTTTAAACTTAGAACTAAGTTATTTAGTGATGTTAAAATTATAAAGCATAGAACATCTATATTAATTATAAAGATGTTTAAATTTTAAAGAAAAAAAAAATATGCATTGACAGTGCATCTCACCAAATCACAATTTTTATTTTTAAAATCCTAACATGAATATAACTGGATAATAAAGAATGATATGCTCGTGCTTCTCACCAAATAATCACGCTTTTAATTCTAAGACTAATAAGTAGTATTATAGACTTCCATGTTTGTTAACAGAGCGACAACAATGAACGCTCATCGAGAAAAGTTATTTGAAATTAAAATCAGTGAAAACTTATTCTCGATCTCCTAAACCACATAGTAAGTAAATAGTCTTATTCTAATTTTAACAGGAAAAAACATGATTTTATAGTGTGTGAACCACCTAATTCTATTTTTTTAACAAAAACTTAAACCCATTAATGGTAAATAATTACGGTTATAAAATTAAAATAAAATAAATAACTAGATGGTAAATAATTACAGAGCCTAAAGCTATATCACTAGTCGTGTTATTGGGGATTTATGTATCAAAAACCACAATCAGTATTCAGAGAAACCATTACAAATTTTTAGCAAATATCAAAGTTTTTTCAAATATATAGCTTACATAGACCTGGATCAGGAATCATTAGTGACTTGACTAATGATTCTCAGCTACAACACTTTACAACCATCCACCCAGCACTATGCGGCGGATTCACCTTCCCGTGTGATCAATTCCTGTAATATCATAGAATCATACGTAAATAAAACATTAAACTTCATTTCCTAGAATACAACATTAATGCCACGGTGGATGGGGAATTCGGATTAGATAAAAAAATTACCAATCTTGTAGCAGCACATGTGGAGTGCTGTCTTTCCTGTTTCATTCGATTGCATTCGCCGCACCAACTGGAGAAATCTTTTTGATACAGTTTCATCTCTCTAAAGACAGAACTACAATTAAATAATGCAAATTTTATCATTAACTTGCCAATGAAGGATACAATACAAGAACATTGGACAAACTGAGGTGGCAATGAAGGTAACCAACGGATGAAATTACCTTCTGCACCACATCAAGAAGTTGATCCGATGGCCAGATGTTGTAGCTCTAGCACCATGACGATGTCGCCCACGATGGAGCACAGCCCGTCCCGGAGCATGAGAATAATCAAAGACTTCCTGCTTTCAAACAATGGACTCCATAAATAAAGTGTACAACCACCTATGAGAAATAGCAAGAAGCAATAGTCCATAAATTTTCTTAAAATGGTATATAGACAACACTATATAACTTCGAACAGAGCATGACTCCTGAATGATTAATTCCATCATCCGGATGTGTTTTCACTATCAAAACTAACATATGCAAGGTACAATGAAAAACCAAATGCGGTCCTGCTTGTAAAACAAACCTGAGGAGCATTGTTTTATCTTTACAAGATGTTATAAGGGCCCGGACTGTTAATCATGCCAAGCACAAATACAGTTCCAAATAATTTAATTAGACTACCATTTTTATGTATATATTACTTTCTTCTAGGCCAAAAAATTTATAGCTACGGTGTATTATCCCATCCCCATGACTTACCTCTGGCTGACTTCCTGTATTTACATGTTTCTCACATCTTGAGCCTCGAAAAAACAACTCCCCTCCGGAAAATTCCTTACCCAAGCAAACATTCAAGGTTACTTCCGAGTCATCCACATGGAAACCTACAGATGTAAGACATTAAATTGTAAGACATCATACACATTAACATCAGGAATGCAGGTTTATATTAACCAGTATATGAATCCAACATCATCAGAACATCAACCACTTATAATAAAACATACATGGCCTCGATCCAAAGCTTAATTTGAGTTTGAAACTTCAAAAGGGGCATTTTTTCCAAAATTCTTATTAACCAAAAAGCTGCCTAAAAATAACAATGCACATAGTATAGGAATTGTCAGCAAAGCTCGTCAAGTAGAAATCTCACCCAAGTCAACATCTTTATCATTACCATACTCTACAACAAATCCATGATGTGAATCCAGGGTTGATCCTCCAACTTCTGGAAAGAAAACTGAATGACAAACAATAATCAAAAAACAGAACAAATCTTCAAAGAAAAGAAGAAAAAAAAAAGCAGCCTAAAATCATTTTGATAGAATAAAATCAATAGCACAAATCCTCAAAAAGAAATAAAAGAAAAAAAGTCGCCTAAAATCATTTTGATAGAATAAATATGAATGATCAGATCACCATGAGATAATGTTGATTAAGCAGTTTACAATCACCTTTAGATAAAGGACGAACAAAATCATCCATAAGCTTGTCAAGCATCGGCTCAAGCCCAAAGTCATCAAGCACGGCACCAAATTTATTCATTCTATTGGGACGCATGATCCGGAAATTCGCTTCAGTCACCCATTTCTCAAAATGTTCAATCTAGATAAACCAAAAGTAATTTTAACATATACAAAACATCAGTATGTACAAAAGCATTCACTTGCAACTATGGATTCAAAAGATGAGATATTGAGTATACCACAGACAAAGATAGTTTAAATAATAAAGTACCTCAGATAGCAACAACTCACAGAAGTCTGGCTGAAACATTTGAAATACAAGAATGTCCGGAGAGGGCTCAGATATTATGCTTCTAAAGCTTTGCTCTGTATTATCACTAATTGCTTTGAGAAATGTTGGCACAAAGAATGTAGTAGGATTTATAGTGTACAACTCGGGATGTAAAGGCTGCAAAATTAGTAAGAAAACTTGTAAGTCTTGGTAAAAAGACCGCCACAAAGGATGGCAGCTTCACAATTGAAGAAAATAATTATTTTGGCACAAGTTTGAATGTATCTCCAAAAGTAACAATCAACATATTTCTAGATATTCTTCAAACTGCAGGTTCCTAACTTTGTCTCAATGAAGGAGTGGTGAGTACACCAGGACTTTAAAGGAGGGGTCTACCCCAAGTAATTGTGACAAGAGTATTTATTAGAATGTTTTCTTGCAGAAATTTTTCCGTGTTCCTTTTCATTACAAAAATCCTCTCCTTTGAAGAGAATGCATATTAACCAATGGCAAGATATACAGGGAAATAGAACTGTCAAAATCATATTGCGGTTAGAAACATGATAGTTGTCGTTGATGAAGGTTTAAAGTTGGGCAATTGCAGGATTACGCATTAGGTGCATTAAAGATTTGACTGTATTAAATGCCAAAAAATTCACAAGTAGGACTCATTATTAGGTTTCTACACCTTTTTATGTAATAATAATAATAATAATAATAATAATAATAATAATAATAATAATAATAATTCTTTCTCCAATGCCTCGCTGTCTTGAAAAAATTTCTATCAGGTTCGACACTAATACCAAGCTAAATAGAGTACTACAACTTGCATTCCTTACTCTTTCTTGAGCTTTAGACTATCGAATTAGCTTTAGCCTTCTGTACAGTCATCATACAACATCTAGACAGCTTTCTTTTTGAATCGGTAAAAGTATTACCAGTTCTGTAAATGCCTCCTTGCTGTGACCTACTCATCTATATATGAGTGAGTACCAAGCACTTTCTCACTCGTTGATATATATATATATATATATATATATATATATATATATATATATATATATATATATATATATATATATTCTTAGAGCAGTTAATGTTTTCTATCAAAGTCTCTTCAAGCTAGAGTTGTAATACAGGCAAACAGAAACAGCCAGAGTAAAAAAAAAGATTTTCGATATTAGTTACATACCTGATAATACGATTTTATCTTCTGTCTGTATTCTTTATGCTTCTGAGTCTGCCAGATAGCATTGGAAACATCAATAAATTAGAGTAAAATATTCAAAACAATAAACATGAGATAACCATATTAATATCATCGATAAAGATGTAAGCAATGGAAGATTTCTCAAAGGTACTTCAACCCCTGCCCAATCATACTTAGTTGGTATAAAAGGTTTACAAAGCCATCCAACCATATCTTACAATGTACATAATTGTGGGGTTATTTTAGGAAGTGATATGAAAAAGTGGTATAATAGTGAGATATACTTGGACAATTACAATGTAAAATGTTAACATTCTGTATATTAATTAAACTAACACATATAAAGGATTAACTTCGATGCATGTAAAATTTTTACAGTGTCTACCAATAATCATAAACCATCCTTTGTATGACAAAGTAGATAGGATTAAATGTCAACTAATTTTAACGATCTAACAGTTAAGGTTGATTGACTGTAAAAAAAAATCTTTACATTGTCAGTATGCATATCAATTAAATACTAAATATAATAACAAAAGGTTGGTAATTATAAATGAGAATGTAAAACTAATAAAGGTAAAAGTAAAGGAGAGTTCCCACTTCCCAGTACTACTATTCAAAATATACAAATTTTAAATAAAAATTGATTGGGGGATCAAACTGTTTCAAGTTGGAAAAAAAAGATAAACTTGAGAACCAGACTGATTGTAAATGGTTTGTTTTCTTTTGAAATGAAGGCAGGTGATAATCCAAACCAATTTAGCAGTTATTTGAATGTTTGTTGATGTTGTTATTCTAATTATCACGTCACAAAAAAATGGGAGTGTTAAACAAAACGCACATCAGTACCCAATAACATTTTCACCGAAACTTTGTGAAGCAACTAATGAGATTGTTGAACAAAACACATGTCAACACCCAATCTTATTTTCCCCATAACTTTGTGAAGCAACAAATGTGAGTGTTGAATGAAACACACGTCAACACACAATAACATTTTCACGTAACTTTGCAAAGAAACTACTGCAAGTGTTGAACGAAAAGCACTTCAATACCTAATAACATTTTCACAGTAACTTTGCAAAGAAACTACTACAAGTGTTGAACAAAAAGCACTTCAACAACTAATAACATTTTCAGAGTAACTTTGCAAAGAAACTACCGCAAGTGTTGAACGAAAAGCACTTCAACGCACTTCAACGCCTAATAACATTTTCACAGTAACTTTGCGAAACAGCAAATGCAGGTGTTGAACCAAGTCAGATACACAAGTCAACACCGCAAACTACATAAAATCCAAACTCGTGCTTAACTGATATGTATTATCGAGTTCATTAAGTCAGATACACTATTCCCCCTCCACAACACAACACAAAACAACAATTTCCATTCCATTTCACTCTCGTATCATCTTATACCACCATCCAAACTACACTATAATCAAATCACTAACTCAACAACCTAAAAAGTTAAAAACAATCTTCCACTTGTACAATGAAGTGACACAAGTTATCAAATTCATCCCCAAAATTAAACTTTTTATTAAAAAAAAATACTCTCAACTATTTATTTAATTAAATCGTTCAGCTTAAAAAAAAGCACTTAAATCACACCAAAAAAAAGGACTTTCAACTATTTATTTAATTAAATCGTTCAGCTTAAAAAAAAAAGCTTATGAAACAATGATTATGAAAATCGAAAACATACTCTATTGCGCTCTCCAGTAGGAAGATACTTAAGCAAAATCTCCGTCATGAACTTAGCCTTATCATCACGAGAAATAACGAGCATGTTGGGAGGAAGGTGTCTCTCTAACGAACTGAAAATCGAAGGACTGAAATCCAATTCCAGATCAGCGTAAACTTCTGGTTTGTGCTCCTTGTTCGGATTCGACCTCAGTCTCTGCCTCGAATTCGCCAGAGTGGAAACTGTGCCGTTTCCGGTTAGCTCACTTTTCGCCGCCGACGGGTTGGAGTTGCCACCGCGGTGAGACATTTTCGGAACCACGGATTGGGAGAAGTGGTTCAAGCTAATTTTATGAAATTGGGGGGAAATTGAAGGGAATTTAGGGTTTTTGGGTGAAAGTGAAGATGGAGTGGTAGAGTAGAAAATGTTAGGGTTTTGTTTTCATTGGGATAAAAGGAGTGAAGTAAAGTTCTAGTGTGGTTTTATTTTACAATAATAAATAAAACAGCAACAAAAATGTGACAAAAATGATAAAGAGGACATTCTAAGTATGGATGCTTTTAAATTAATATTGGAAAATGTTTTACTTCTAACTATAATTTGAGTTAAAATCAAAACTATTAGAGTAGATGGTAGTTATGAAATAAAAAGAAAAGGTACAATTAAAGTTTCAACCAATAATTAATGTGATTCGAATTAGGGCAATAAATCGATCGGGTATTTATTTTTAACTAACAATTTCAATAGTTGATTTGTTCATATATGGCACATAGAAATACAATGGTAATGTTTGGAGTTCTTTGTTAGGAAGCAATTGAGGTCAGCCGAAAAATCAAACTCACATTTGTCGCAATGGAGAAGATTTATGTAATGGTTAGAATGATTATTGATCAAAGTGAAGCAATTGATTGTGTTCAAATTATCTAGCCATTTTTTATCACAAATAAATCTGTCAAGCCTAACATAAGAGTAAGTACCACATTTTCTTCCATTGGTCCAAGTGTAATAGTGTCAATATGCATATGATCACTTTGACTAGTCCAACTTAGAAACTCATTAGTGAATGTTTTATTTGGAGGTAATCTACAATTCTCGTGGGAACTAATAATTGCATTGAAATCACATATCATGCACCAAGGGCCATGATTAGCCTGTTGAAGTTTGGTAAGTTCATTCCATAACTATATTTGAATCACATGGGAGTTACTTCTATATACATCTACAATGAAGATTTTAGTTTGATCCACTTATATAGAAAAAGTTACATGTTGTTCAAAAAAACTCGAAACAAAGTGATTCATATTTATTACTCAAAAATCACATAGGTTTGAATCATGATTATGTCTAAAATTTAATGCAAATATTTTAAGTTTGATTTATTTAAGATACTAAGTAGGTAAATGAGCATACATTATCATTGGTTCGACAATCAAAAGCAAGTCAAGCATTTGTTGATCATAAAAAAAAAATTAATTTACAGTGCAGTATCAGGGTTTTCTACTCCTTTAGTATTCCAAAATTGGCTTTCAATGGGTGGTAAAGCAACTTGATTCCTGAAGCTATGATAAAGCAACTTGGTTCCCAAAGTTATGGTAAAGCAACCTGATTCCCAAAGCTATGATGAAGCAAATTGGCAAAATGGCACTATCTCAAAAGAAAATTCAGCAAAGAAATGAAACCAACCAAGCAACAAATTAAGAAAAATATGGTACAAAATAAGCCGCCAATTTCACGTCAACACAACTTTGTAGAACAACAAAATAAAATGTATAGCAGAAAATATTTACACATAATGCAAACAACGTGCCCAATTTAGAGGGTCACCTGAGAGGTATGAAAATCCTTAGTTGAACTATTAAAGGTTTGGAAACTATTGAATAGTTAGAGTAATGAAAAAGCTCATCAGTATCCACTCCCCTCGTTGTTGGGTGTTGTTGGGTGAGAGTATGGACAATTTTGAACCTCACATGGTATGCTAGCTAAATAAGGTAATCTATAAGCTTAAGCATGCGTCCATAATCTAGTTTGAGAGGCTAAATCAAGGTCTTAAAGAGTTGGCTTCACATCTAGTAGGTGCGACCCATCTCTTTATACTTCTGTCACCTCTACATATACCATCATCATGCTCGTATATGTAGATGACATAGTTGTGACCGAAAATTCATCCTATCATGTTCATCAACTCATTAAAAAACTAAATTTTCAGTTTGCTTTGAAACAACATGCATCACTTTTTCTATCTCAAACCAAATACATCAAATATCTCCTTACCAAAGTCAAACTAATTGGTGTCAAGGGCATGCACACCCCGATGATTTAGAGCCTAAATCTCTCCAAACATAGGACTGACTTTCTAAGTAATCATATTTTTTACAGGTCTATTGTTGGTGCTCTCCAATATGCTACTATTACTAGCCAAAAAATCAGTTATGTTGTCAATAAGGCTTGTCAGTACTTATTCTGTTCGGTCTAACATTGAAGCTGAGTAAAAGAGTCTGGCATTTTCAACTTTAGAGGTGTTATGAATTAAATCTTTACTGACTGAACTCAAGATTCTCTTTACCATTCATATGTTGTTTTGTGATAATTTAAGCACATTACCTCTCTCCCACAATCCAATCTTGCATGCCAAGACCAAACACATGGAACTTGACATCTTTTCCTTAAGAGAAAAAGTTTTGAGCAAGAGTCTTATAGTTCACCATATACATGCCTTTAATTAATATGCTAACCTTATCAATAAACATCTTTCTCCACTTTGGTTTCTTCAATTAAGCGACAAGTTGCAAGGGCTAGACAAGTAATCTCCTGCACAAAAATTACATTGGTCTTAAAGGGGGGCTATTATAGTATAGAGAGTTAACCCTAACTAAAGTGTTGTAACTAACTGTGCGGAGTCAACACAGTTAGACTAGGGCTTATAAATACTCTCACCTAGTAAGATTGTAACTAACTTTGGATGAATAACAAAATCAGTTAGAACAATCCATATTCCCTCTCTCTCTCTCTCTCTCTCTCTCCTCCCTTACATTTTCCTCTTTATTATATTTTCTAATATGATGCATATAAACTACTATAATGTGAGTAAATTGATCCACCATAAGAATAGTATATAGTGTGTTATATTGGTATCATAAAATATTCTCATATTGATAGTGGTGTATACCACACTTGGATTTGAAACCATTGTTGATCCTAAATATAAAATAGAACACCTTATTGTCAATAAAACATTATCCATAATATGATGACCATAAAGATGATTGATTAATACTCCACATATCACGTTGAGGGACCCGAGTGAATTAAACGAGATTTTTTCACTTAATATCTATGAATTTTTTGATGGAGTATCTGTATGACGGTAAAATGCATGACCGTGCTCAAATAATCAATATGAATTATTGAGTTTATTGCAAATAATTATGTAATGTGGAAAATAAGGAGAATTTCAAAAAAATATATAAATATAGTATTAGTTCTTTTGATAAAAAAAATCACTACTATTTTTGCGGAAAAAAATTTAAATAACAATGTTTTAAAAAAAAATTACCAAAAAAATAAGTTTTTCAGAAAATTTACCAAAATGTCTATAGGTTTTGCGGGACCTTCTGGGGTATGCGCTAAACCATTTGGCGCATTGGTATACTATTTTACTCAATTAGCCAATTCATTTGGCGTATGAGTGTAATAGGAATAGGAAAAGAAAAAAAAAATCCACATAGGCGCCAAACCATCTGGCGCATACACCTAATTTTGTACCAATGCGCCAATTCATTTGGCGCATACTCCAGAGGTCCTGCAAAACCTAGACACTTTGGTAAATTTTCTGAAAAACTTGTTTTTTTTTTTAATTTATTTTTAAACCTTGTTATTTAAATTTTTTTTTTCTATTTTTGCTAATGTAACAAAAAAAAAGAAAATCAATATTCTATCACTAACAACAACCAGTAACAAGTTATTTTGTATTTTGTAATAGAATTCACGGGTCAATCTTCTAGTTCGTTGAGGAAAAAAGAGCGTGCTCAATTTCTAGGGTTTTCAAACGAGAGAGAGAAGAAAATGAGCGAAATTGCAGAGACTCACAACAAGCGCGAAGCTGATTCAGAAAACAAAGACGAACTTTCTGCATCGAAGAAGTCAAGGACTGAATCTTCGGAAAACAATGCTTCAAAGGAAGTATCTTTCCGCATTGAAGCAGACGCGGCTGAAGATAAAGGATTGCGACATTCCATGGAAGATGAATGGGTTGTTCTTCTCGACGCAGCTCGAGATTACCCTGGGAGTTTGAGGTTTTCAATTTTTTTTTTTTATTGTTTCTTCACATTGTGTGCTTCTGGAGTTATTTTGTAGTGCATTGATTGGTAATACTAAATATGTGTTGATGATTTTCAGATGTGCTCACTTTGCAATTTATGATGGACATGGAGGCCGGTTAGCTGCGGAATATGCTCAGAAGCATTTGCATGGAAATGTTCTTGCAGCAGGATTACCACGTGAGTTGGTGTGTTTGCTTGGTCTAATTTCATGTATATTTTAATTTTGATTCTCACGAGCTATTGAATGTTAGAGCTTATGCATCAACACCACCATGATTGACTCGATTGATCTTTTTCCTTGAAAAAATGATTGGGTTGGATATCGTGAATTCTAAATCAGTGCTGTCTAATAGCGGCGCGATAGAGCTATAACATAGCGGAATTCGAACAAATTGCTGTTCTTCCATGATATGCTATTTAATATAGTGTTGTCAAATTAGCAGCTAAAGAAGAGCTATAGTACCACTGCGTAGTAGAATTTGAACAAACAACTGATTTCTGTGACCTGTGATTGACACCGCTGTTCTGAATGTTGTATGTTAAATAAAAGAAACCCAAAATCCGATTTTATTATACATAGAAAAAGACAACCTATCATATGAATATGAAAAATGGAATGTTTGAAATGAACTTTTATGGTCTTCTCTGAAGATTTAGTGCGAACTTATTTTATTTATGTCATTTGTCTCTTGCACCCTTTTTCTTATATTTTTCGTTCTCATGTTTTCTCTTTACTGCTGTGTTTCAGTTGGATGTAAAGACTGCTAAAAGATCTATACTTGATGGTAAGCATTATGTGGACCGTTTCTTTATTGTCTCTCCCTCTTGTTAACTGGCTTATGAAATCTTTTGCTTAACAATTCTATTCTTTATTTTTGTAGTATGGAATTTTCATTTCATGTTTTTTGATTTAGGTTTTCGTAAAACTGATGAGTCTCTTCTTCAAGCAAGTACTGAAGGTACAATTCAAATGCTTTGGATTTGTTGATATTCTGTTCAACACTGAGTTTGATTTTGTTGCTCGTCTGATTTCCTTCCTTTTTCCCCTTTCCCTCCTTTTCCCCTGCTTTGGTAACAATGTAGAAAGAAACACGTGTTTTTCAGGATTTTTTCACATTTCTTCGCACTGATGTAGCATTCGGCTTGAATACAAGTTGATTGTTTATATTTTTGAGTTTTGATGTTATTTATTTCTTGCTGAAGTCTAAGTACTTTTTCCAGGAGGATGGCAAGATGGCGCTACAGCTGTATGTGTTTGGGTATTGGGACAAAAAGTAAGTTAGTGCTAACTTACTTTAATTACCTTGAACTATTCAGGAATAACTTCTTATTTAGGCCATATATGCAAATACATCTCATTATAAGTGTCATTTCAGCTGCGTGTGGTTCTTAAGAAAGTGCTTAACTGTGTTGATTTCAATGATAAAATGAGTTTTTGTTACCAAAACACTTTTGTTAATTATAGTTAGTGGAGTAGTTAGGTGTGTTGAGTTGATATACAATAAATAAAGGTATATTAGTGGGAAAAGTGATTAATGTTTCACTGGTATTGTAAAGTGACAGTTAATTTGAGACGAAGATACATTGCCTAGGCGACTCTTATAATGGGACGGAGGGAGTGTTATATGTTTTGTTGGTATATCTTGCAACAATTGGGCTAGAATATGTGCTGTTCACTTTCTTGATGATTTTTTCCTTTGCTTTTGGTTTGTTTCAGTGTTCTCTCAAAACAGTTAACAGTAATAACATTTTGGTTTTTAGGCTTTTGTCGCAAATGTAGGAGATGCCAAAGCAGTTTTAGCTCGGTCAGTTTTATCTGTTGGATCCCAAAATAACTCAGACAAAGTCGATGCTCTCAAGGCCATTGTTTTGACGAGAGAACACAAACCTATATTCCCACAGGAGCGTTCACGCATTCAGAAGGTTTAAAATGCATCAATGTTGGTTCTTTATATCGCCAATTTCTTTTACCAGTACTTTTTACTTGATATTTCTTTATGCAGTCAGTTAACAAATAAAACTCAGATTTCCTGCTATCATTAAAGTTACCATTTTCTACTACTACATTTAGAGTGTGTTTGGATGAGGTAATTAGAAATTTTAAGGAAATTTAAAATTCAAAGCAATTCAAATGAATCAATTGAAATCCATTCATTTTAAATTATTTTGTTTGGATGAAGAATTAAGGTAATTCATTGTTAGATTTTTTGGGTATTTTTTATAAAATATAAATTTTTTGGACCAAATTAAAAAATTGAAAAGTAGGGACCAAATTGCAATTTTTAAAAATTTGAAGGACCAAATTGTAAATTTTAAAAATTATTAAGGACCAATTTGCAATTTTTAAAAAAAAATTGGGGTCAATTTTATAATTTTGGAAAATATGAGGACCAATTTGTAAAATTTGAAGAAATAATAATAACAAATACATTCTATGGAACATGAGAGGAATTTCAAATTCTTTGGTTTTTGGTGTCATTTCAAAATGATTAAATTTAACTTAGATGAAATACTCCATAAATTTCCATCATTTTAACAATTCTTCATTTTTGTATCCAAACAATGGATTTTGATCAAATCATTTTAAATTCCCTCAAAACATTACTTTCCCTCATTAAAATGCTCCATCCAAACACACTCTTAGAGAATTTAACTGCTCTCTCTGTAAACATGTTTTCAATTCTCATTATTGAGCTAAATGAAACAGTTTGAGATTAAACTATGCTCCCATATTATGACTTTTTGCCATATCCAAAGCTTGACCAACTCAGGTCCCCACAGGATGAGGAAGTAATTAAAGTATTCATCTTTTTGTGATGCATTTCATTTTAAAATTGGCGACTTTAGAATGAAATTATTACTATCTATATATGTATACATGTGCTGTTGGAGTTGTCACCTCAATTAGTTTTCTAGCATGATATATTCTAGGCTGGTGGTGTTGTGAGCTCAAATGGACGATTACAAGGACGTCTTGAAGTATCTAGGGCTTTTGGAGATCGGCAATTCAAAAAGGTTTGCCTATCAACTTTTGAAAATGTTCACTTGTTGGTTTTTTCAGTCAGCAAAAGAAAATGTCTCTATAAGCATGAGCTAGCCCCAATGTTATTAAATAGTGGTTATAGCGGTGCTATAGCTTAATAATGTAGCGAGTTTGAACATACTGCTACTGTTCCATGTTGTGCTATTTAACACACAATGTTATCAAATCATTGATATAGCATTGCTGCATTCGCAGACTTTGAACAAACCACTATTTTCTTCGATCTACGGTTGACAACACTGGCTAGGGCTTAAAGAGCATTTGCTGACCTACAAGTTTTTTTTTTTTTTTTTTTTTGTTGTAATTCTGAGGAATATTACATTATGCAGGTGGGTCTTGTTGCAACCCCAGATATCCATTCATTCGACCTTACTGATAGAGATCATTTCATAATTCTTGGTTGTGATGGATTGTGGGGGGTATGTCCTCTTCTTATTCTTAGATTGGACCATAACTCATTTTACTCGTTTGAATTTCTGTTCTAGGATAAAATTGACATTTTGGGTTTGTCAGGTTTTTGGTCCTAGTGATGCTGTTGATTTTGTTCAGAAGTTGTTGAATGTAAGAGCTTGTTTCCGTCTTTTTTGTTCTTTAGAATGACTAGTTAGAGTTACTGGTGATTTTTTATTTGAGACTCAATTAACAGTTGCTACATTTGTGAATTGCATCAATACCTGTTAGGGTTGCATGTTATCAAATTAAATAGGTTCTTTCTGCTATGATTTCTACAAGTTTGAATGATTGTTTTTTTGTAGGAGGGACTATCTGTAA
Source organism: Vicia villosa (assembly GCF_029867415.1). Lineage (NCBI taxonomy): Eukaryota > Viridiplantae > Streptophyta > Magnoliopsida > Fabales > Fabaceae > Vicia > Vicia villosa. The sequence goes on from NC_081183.1 coordinate 7,314,176, forward strand.
CAGTTGTGAGCCGCCGTCTAATAAGGGAGGCTGTTCGAGAGCGTCGATGCAAAGATAACTGCACTGCAGTTGTCATTGTATTCAAGCGAAATTAAACCATATTGACGTGTTATACTAGCCGGTGTACTAATCAAAATGACATTAGTTTACAAATTTGCTTTCTGTGAACAATTCATGAATTTTCTACTGCATACAAGTGGTAGCACCGAACCAAATATCAATGTTATTTTGTTATGGTACAAATGGTTGCATGATTGTTGAAGTTGTAGTACATGTTGGTGTTGAAAATGTAGTAAGCTATTGTGATATATATGATGAGTCGGAGGATTATTGTTTGTGATCCATGATATGTTATGGTAGTATTTGCTGCAATATCAAGTCTAATGGTTATGTTCATTTTACCATTTAAAATGAATAGTTTTTTCATTCTAAAGAAAGAATATCCAATAATGAGATGCAGTAGTTGTCAAATTTCAATTGCTATACAAGTAAGGTATCTTGATTTCTGAATTTCAAAAGCAGGATCAAAAGCTCATCCCTGGTGAACTATTAAAAGGAGAAAGATATCAAAATTAAAATATGTAAAACAAATTAACTAACTTTGATACAAAGAAACCTTTGATGATTCTATGATTTGAGGAAGTTAATAAGTGACAATGTGTTTTGACTCAAGTCATTTCATATATAATTTTTTCAAAATTTTAAAGTATTCTATAAAAAGTATGATGCCGAGTTGATCACTAAATTTTAAAGAATATTTTAGTATCATTTAGGCAATATTTAATTAAAATTTAAATCATTTAAAAATAAATTAATATAAAAAAGAGTGTGATATTGAGTGATTTAGTGGAGATTACATATCTAACAAAATTTCAATATCAAATTTACCATCAATTTTTTAAATACTTAAAGAAGAAATAAGAATATTATTGAAAAAGGAACAAGTCAATTGTAAATATTGCTTATATAGAAAAAGGAGCAGTCAATTATAATAAAAAAAGAAGCAGAAGCTGATTTTTTAATCTAAATAACAATTTACCATTCAAAATAAATAAATATTATAACTAAAAAATGTGAGATTTTAAAGGTTGACAAAGAAAGTGATTTTTCTCTTTCTAATTTCAACAATTTTTTTTTTAATTTACCAATTTTAAGATTATTTATAAAGTTTACAAAATATATTACAAACAGCACATAGCACATGCATATTTGATTCATATTCTTGTTCTTCCCCGTTGAATATATCACATTCAAAAGAATCACTTTTCAAGAGAATGCATTAATCCAGTCAAAACAAAAAGTGAATGAAATAATTAAATTATCTAGTATATGCAAAAGGTGCATTTTGTGCATTTTTACAATTTATAATTATTCTTCTAAGTATCAAAATAATATAACTATCTACTTATATTTACATTAAAAATGCTAACAATTTAATTATTCCTTTAAGATTATTCTTTCACTCTCTATATAAGCACTTCTCATTGTTATTTTCTCTCATAAACAATTTATAAAAAAAATGACAAATATTATACGAGAAAAATTGAAACTTATTGTTGGATTACTTGTTCTACAATTTTGTTTTGCAGGATTTCACATTGTCTCTAGACTTGCACTAAACATTGGTGTTAGCAAAGTTGTTTATGCTATTTATAGAAATTTCATTGCCTTGATTTTGTTGACTCCATTTGCTTACTTTTTAGAAAAGTGAGTTTCCATAATCACTTTTTTGTTCCTACTATTTTTCATTTTGTTGTATTATTTTTCTTAGTACAATAAATAATAGATAAATTTTAATATGAATCATTGTCAATGTTATTGTCTACAGGAATCAAAGACCACCTCTTACATTATCTTTATTGGTTCAATTTTTTCTATTGGCATTATTAGGGTAAGAAAGTACTTTAAAACTCCACTCTCATTGATTATGGTTTTAAATTACCGTTGCAGACGTTGACGTGATTATTGTATTTCAGTAATGCGATGTGCATTGTAGTTGTTGTAACTGGAATACTCATTTTAAAAAAATACTTGAAATAAACCGTAGAGATTTGTTGAGATATCGTCCAAAATTATCTTAAGTAATGTCTAATACAATTAAGCTCGATAAGTGTAAAGTGTTGACTTATGGTTGAATTTCTGACGTCATAATATTTTTGTATTTTTATAATGTAGAATCACTGCAAATGAAGGATGTTACTTGTTGGGAATGTATTATGCTTCTCCAACTTTAGCTTCTGCAATGCAAAATTCAGTTCTTGCCATCACTTTTATCTTTGCCTCAACTTTAAGGTAATCATCATCATTCATGTCTCTAAGAGTCCTTGTTTGAATTTCATTATTTGAGTTTAATCTCATTACAAATTTGGTGAATTGATTTTGTTTCTTGACTAGACTTGAGGAAACCAACATTGCAAGAAGAGAAGGAATAGCAAAAGTTGTAGGAACCATTTCAAGTATAGGAGGTGCTATTATAATTACTCTTTACAAAGGTCCTCCTCTTCTTCACTTGCAAATGAACCAAATACAATTAGATGAGTCTTCAACAAAAAATAAAAATTGGACATGGGGTTGTATATTCTTGCTTGGACATTGTTTATCATGGGCTGGTTGGATAGTTTTTCAGGTATAATTATCAATCATCATTTGATAACTTATTCATATTATTTAAATAATACTAATACACAGAAATACTGACCAGACACATATACCAGTCACGTCACGTGACACTAGTATTAATTTTAAAAAATGAAACGAATAAATCCGACAACATATGTCCCCAGATACCAGACACACTTTCAATGGAAAACGTCGGTCCTACATATGTTATTTGCCGCTCAGATCTTATCAATTTCATAACAAGAATTGTAAATTTTTGTGCAGGATCCTGTTGTGAAGAAGTATCCAGCTAAACTCACAATGACTTCATTTTCATGTTTTTTTGGATTGATCCAATTCTTGATCATATCAATCTTTACAGAAAAGGATTTTGAAAAGTGGAAGATACAATCAGTAGAAGAGCTTTCTACCATCCTATATGCTGTAATAATCCTCACTTTAATTCTCACATATTTGATTTAGACTCAATTTGAAAAAAATAGCTTAATTAAGTACTTAAGACATAAGCACTTATCATAAGCTGTTTTCATAAGTTCAATTGAAAGTTTATATAAATAAACTGGAAATGTTCCATTAAGCCAGCTGAGTTATTAGCTGTTGTGAGACATCAGACTATAGAGACGCGAGTTCCTGCAACATAAGCTCTTTAAATAGACTTAAATGCGTGTGCAAATAAATAAACAAAAATAAGTGAATCCAAACAAGCCCTTATAAGATTGTGTGATGATTACAGGGAATTGTAGCATCAGGGGTTATGTTATCTCTCCAAACATGGTGTATTCAAAAGGGTGGTCCTGTCTTTGTTGCTGTGTTCCAACCATTACAAACTTTCCTAGTTATTCTCATGGCTGCACTTATTCTTGGAGATCACTTATACTCTGGAGGGTATGCACAAAATTCAATAACCATTAATCGATTATTTTCATTCATTCAACTCTATATTCCATGATTAAAAGTAAACATGGAAAAAAACTTATTCTTTTAATTTTATTGCAGGATTATTGGTGCTATTTTCATTGTTCTGGGTCTATATTTGGTTCTATGGGGCAAAGCCAATGAAAATAAGGTGATTGAACCATCTATAACAAGGCCGTTACTTGATTCAGATGAAGAGAATAACATTACTCACACACCTTCAAAAGACTTATCTTAATATGTCTATTTGTTGTATGATATTGAATATCGGATTTGGATTGCATGCCATCAATAATTTCACGCATTCATGCAATCACGACATTATTAAAGTTTAAAAGAATAATCGAAACAACTATATGATAATTACGTAAATTAGTATGTGAGATCGTGACGACGGATAATTCAAATACTAAAATATATAGTTTTTGTGAAATATGTAATGAATAATGTAAAATATGTAATAAAAGGCAATGCAATGGCACTTTCATAAAATGAAAGAAAGTTAAAATTTTAAAAATAAAATAAACATAAAAATGTAGATATTAAAAATATGTAATGAATAATGGTTAACTGTTAGTTGTAAAAAAACGTACGATATAAATGCGACATTACTAATCATTTTTCTATCTAAGTTTTTATGCTCTTTTGACTGTTATGTAAAGTACCTTTTGTCGGTAATGTACATTACTACATTATTTTTAGTCATTGTCATATCTCTTCTTGGCCGGAGATGAGTGAATCTTATCAAAATTTGTTACATAACTTGAAGTTGAGTAAGGGTTTTTTATTTGAGGCCGAGTCGACCTCATGATATGATAACCTCACCTACCGAGTATGTTAGGGTGAGTTAGCCCACATAATTAGGGGAATGTTACAACATTTCGCCTATTATGATTTACATACTTTCTTAGAATTTTGTAATTCGTGAAGTGAATGAGCTAGCGTCTTCCGATGTTAGATGATTACATGCAGCGAGAAAATAGTGAATTTCTAAGTTCAAGAGTGATCTTATAAAGGAGTTGGAAATGGATGACCTTGGCTTCATGACACACTTCCTTTGTATTGAGTTTCACAAGTCCAAGAAAAGACTGCTCATGCACCAAAGAAGGTATACGCTTGAGATTTTGAAGAAGTTTGAAATGGAACATTGTAATATTTCCATTACTCCAACTTAACCTAGGTTGCACTTATCAGAGAATGAGGATGAGCAAGATGTTAATCCAACTCAGTATAGGAGGTTGATTGATTCCTTGCGTTACTTGTGCAATATGAGATAAAAAATTTCATTTAGTGTCAGTATTGTGAGATAGAGAGGACGAAGGTGTCTCACTTGGCACTATTCAAGAGAATTCTAATATATGTCAAAGGATCTGTTGGCTGCAAAATTCTCTTTCCTGCAGTAGACACGAGAAGAAAATGCAATTTGCTCAATTTTACTGATTCCAATTGATGCGGAGATAAAGATGATCAAAAGTCTACAGTTGGATACATCTTTATGTTCGATAAAGAACCAATCTCATGTTGTTTGACGAAGGAACCATTAGTAGTACCCTCTTATTGTGAGGCCGATTACACTATCACTTTGTTGTGTGTGTGTGCCAAGTCGTGTGGTTAATGAATATGTTGAAGGAGTCGAGTAGCAATGGGGTGATGCTGTAACCCTCATGGTTGATGATGTTTCCGTTATAAACCTTTCTAAGAATCAAATTGCACATGGAAGGAGCAAGAATATTGAAACGAGGTTTCACTACTTGAGAGAACTTGTTAGTGAAGGAAAATTGCAATTGGAATATTGTAGAAGTGAAGACCAAGTGGCTGATTTGTTGATCAAGAGAGTCACAACTGAATTGTTCAAGAGATTGAAGATTAACATGAGCATGAGAGACTTGAAGCACCTGAATTAAGGTGATATGTTAAGTGAAAATCCAATAAATCAAGTGCTATAACCGGTTACCACAACAGTGTAACTGGTTACAATTATGAAGAAAAGTCAAAAAAGCTGAAAAGTGATTTTTTTTCGGGTGTAACCAGTTACACATTCGCAATAACTGATTACCACTGGTATGTTTTTAGTTTTTGTTGCAGCGATAACTGATTATAGATTTTGTTTAACCGGTAACAAATTTTGTGTAACCGATTACAAGCAATTAATTTTTATTTTTAAATTATGTTACTTGTATCCCAATCTGACTATAATTTTATATAAATACCCAAAGAATATCCTCATCAAAGAAAAATACAAATAATAATTCTCATCTTCAATTATACTCTCTCTAATTCTGACACTCTCACGACACCATACAATTATTTCATTTTAACAACCTTATAATTCTGAGTTCTAACAATCTCATCACTTTCGTAAAAAAACATTGTCACATAATTTATTTTAAGAAATAATTTTACATCAACAAAATTATAAAATGTGATTGGACAAAGCTACTCTTCTAATTGCCACCGCTAGTTTTGCTGTGTCTCTCTCTGTTTTCTCCTAAAAGGAACAAATATTTTGTGCTTTCTTATGGTTCAGTACTCAATTAATATTCCTTCCTATGTTAAATGTTATCTTGTTTTGTGTGTTACCAATGTTAAATTTATTTATATTTTTAGAAAAATATTTGATTAATTTATAAAAATTTGAACATTTTTGCTTATAACTTTTTATAGAGGGACTAATAATTTTAAAGTGATGAATATTATTTTAATAAAAGGTATAATTGAAAAAACTAACTAATTTTAAAATGAAAATGACATTCATTTTATGAAAACATATTAAATATGTCAAACAATTAGTATTATGTTCTTATCCTTGTATAAAATGCATAATTTTTTATTCGAAAAATGAAAATTTGGATTTTTTTATAAAATATATATTTTGTTGAAGATTTTTTTTTTTTGGGTGATAGATATAAATCTAAAGAAACAATTATTTTAGCAAAAAAAATAAAAAATAAGAATACGATTGAAAAAAACAGTTTAATTAAGAAAAATCTTAAGGGTCGTTTTTTAGATTGAAAAAAGTTGTCTAGAAAACTTTTCAAAAAGTTAATTTTAAAAATGATTCTTAATTGTTTGAACAAAAAAATTGATTTTTTTTAATAAAACTTTATAAAAAATAGTAGAAATCATTTTAAATTCTTTATTATAATTTAAAACTAAGCAAAAATAGTTTCTCATTTTAACAAGTTTTGAAAATTTATTTTTTAAAAGAAGTTCATAAGAAAAAGTTATCTTAACAAGTTTGTTATTGATGATATGATTCAAATTTTCCCATTGAGTAAAATAACTCAATTGAATATTTATGTGTTAATTGAGTTAAAAAAGCATAAACAAATTGGTTTTAAGGTTTAATTTCTGACAACATATTCATTTATATTTATATATTAATGTAAACACATTACCATTTATAAATTAATAATTTTTAAAAATAAAAAATATGTTCTCATTAAAAAAAAGTGCAAAACTTTTTAAAATTTTATTTTTTTTCATCACAAAAGGCTCTCAGTCTCATATCCAATTTTTTACTTTTTTTTTTATTAAAATTTATTAATTACTTATGTTTTAATATTGATCTTTATACAAAATCCAATTTTTATGTATTTTTCTCCTTAAAACCTCCTCTCTCTCTCTCTCTCTATATATATATATATATATATATATATATATATATATATATATATATATATATATATATATATATATATATATATATATATATATATATATATATATATATATATATATATATATATATATATATATATATATATATATATATATATATATATATATATATATATATATATATATATATATATATATATATATATATATATATATATATATATATATATATATATATGCCTTTCCTTCTTTCATATATCAAATACTAGTCACTTTTAAATAAAAGATTAATCAAAGGCTCAATGTCTCCATTTCACCATAAGGTTATCCTGCTGTGTGTGTTAATAATGTCATCAGTGCATAATGTTATTGGAATTCATGAGAATATTATTAATTGTTTGGAAGGAAATTTAGATTTAATTGTTCATTGTAAATCTAAAGATGATGATCTTGGTGCTCATCTTTTGCATCATGGTGAAAGCTTTAGTTGGAGTTTTTATCCTAGAGTTATTGGCCAAACACTATTCTTTTGTGGTTTTACATGGAATGGTCAATTACATTGGTTTGATGTATATGATGGTGATCATCTCAAAAATAATTGTTATGAATGCAATTGGAAAATATTTAAATCTGGACCATGTAAAACAGAATATGATGGGCAGTCTACTTGCTTTATGTGGAATAAGCAATAAATAGTTTAATACATATCTATATTTAAATAAAGGTTATTCTCATTATAGAAAACTTGATGCTGTTATGAAATTCACCAAATCAATATAGAGATGAATGATACATGAAGGAGAGAAAGAGAAGAGAGAAAGCAATATTGTATTATCTTCTTCCAAAAGTACCATTTACATTGCAATATTATCCATATTTATAGTACATGACCAATAACAACCATTAACTCAAGGAATACACAAAGGTTAGGAACTTAAATTATAGGAGTTAAGGAATATAGAAAGATTGGGGGAAATGAACATCCACATCTATTTACTATTATTCATAACACTCCCCCTTGGGTGTTCATTGAGGATATGCCTCGTTAAAACCTTACTAGAGAAAACCCAATGGAAACAATTCTAGTGAAGGAAAAAGAGTACAATATCCTTTAAATGTGAATTGCCTCGTTAAAAACCTTACCAGGAAAACCCAGTGGGACAAAACCATGGTGAAGGGAAAAAGAGTGCAAAACATATGTATTTCTCCCCCTCATGCATACATTTACATGTGAGACGATATTATTTGTAGTAGTTGCTTAAAATTTCTTCTTGGAAGTGACTTCATGGAATGCTAATAGTTATGCAGGATTTGATGAAATTGTTGCCATGAGTTGTTTCATAGATCTCCATGAAATGGTTGTACCATCACATGTAAACAAATAACCTCTTTCTGATCTACCATTGTGAGAATCTGACAAGTAACCAGCATCTTTAAGATAACGAAGTATATGTTTGACCGCTTACCAATTTCTCCGTGTAGGTGAATAATTCTATCTTACTTATAGATTGACGGCAAATGATATATCATGATGTGTATAATTAGCAAGGTGCATTAGTACTCCAATTGCACTGAGATATGGTAGTTCAGGACCAAGCAATTTTCATCATTTTCTCGAGGCCTAAAAAGATCTTTCTCCACATCTAATAATCTAACATTTTCATCTAAAGATCTTTGTCCATAAAAATCATTTCAACACTTTTCTATATAGCCTTCTTGATGTACAAATATTCTTTTGTCCACATGCTCAATTTGCAAACCTAGACATATTTTATCTTTTCTAAGTCCTTCATCTCAAACTCTTTATTTAAGCAATTTATAGCTTTTGGAAGCTCTTCAGGAGTTCCAATAATTCTTATGTTATCCACATAGACAACTATTATTGCAAATACTTTTCCATATCATTTTATGAAAATACAAGGACAAATTGAGTTATTTGTATATCCATCCTTTAGTAAATATTCACTGTGGTGATTATACCACATGCATCCAGATTGTTTCAACCCATAGAGAAACTTGTTCAATTTGATGGAGTAGTTTTCTCGAGATCCAAAATTACGTGCCTCTGGTATATTGAACCCTTCAGGGAGTTTCATGTAAATGTCACTATTAAGTGAACCATATAAATAAGATGTCATAACATTCATCATGTTCAAATTAAGTCCTTCATGTGTTACAAGGCTACTTAATTATCAAAAATCAATTGAATCCACTACAGGTGAATATGTTTTTATCAAAATCAATCTTAGGTCTTTGTGAAAATCATTGAGCAATAAATCAAACTTTATATCATTCTTATTTTTCTTTTTCCGCAAAAACTCATTTATATCCAATTAGTTTCACACCATGAGATGTTCGGACTACAGGTCCAAAAGTGAGTCACTTGTAAAGTGAGTTTAATTCTTATTCAATTGAATATATTTATTTTGGCCAATTCTCACTTAGTCTACAATTTTTAATAGACTTTGACTCATGATCCTCGTTACCGTTGATCACTTTTAGCGCTATATTGTATACAAAGATATTGTCAATATTGACTTTATTTGGTTATCTCAATTTCGGTTCCATTCCATTTCATCCATGACATAATTTATCGAGATCTCTTTATTTCATATTTCAAGTACTTGATTTGTTCTTCTGGAACTGAAAATTAAATTAGGTCAAAGTGCTCTTAGCATTTTCATATCCTCACTTGGGTCATCTTTAGTTTCTTTTCTTAGTAGAGGACTTTTAACATTGGAACCGACTTTCATACCACGCTTCAGGCGCAACAATAACTCATTTGCAATATTATATTATCCAATAGGAGAACCCACTTTGAGTGGAGTATTACTAGCTAATAATTTATTTCATAAACTTTGCAAATGAATAATATTTTGAACTTTTTGTTCATATTGATTTGTACGAGGATCAAAACAACAATTTATTTTAACTTGTTCATTTGAACTTCTTGTTCTTGATTTCAACTGTTCATTTCCCTCCCCCCTAATATTGGGAAAATTAATTTATCAAGTGATAATCAGCCTACTGGGCTGCAATCAAGTATTTGATTATTTTCTCAAATTATATCCTCAAAATTGAGATTCATATTAATTATATTTTTCCAATATTCTTTCATGACTCATCTTAATGTATTATATTGGAGCAATTGAAATATACACAACACATCCAAATATTCACTTAGATGAGAGATATTAGAATAAATTAGGGAGGACTAAGATATAGTAGCTTGTTGGCTTAATGCGAATAAATATCTTAATATCATACATTGGGTGTTTCAAATATATAATTTAGAATTGATAATCTCATAAGTATCAACCATATAATTAACTTTAGACGTCTAAAGAATGGATCTTCGAGTCCATTTTCTTTTTATGAACATATATTACATGATATTCAATATCAATTTTAATAATATATATATGTGATACTTATACAGGAATTTCTAAAAAATCCAGAAAACCAGATTTTGTCTAATTAGTTGAGAAAATAGTTTCACAAACTTCTGGTTGTGAGTAGAGACATATGCATGATAGTTTAGTCGATGCAACAATTAATGTCATAAAAACGCAATTTCTCAAATTTTTATTTTCCTTTAGAAACACACAAATATTGATTGGATTGAAGAAACTTCGGGTTCTTCAATACAAATTATTCGCATCATATTATATCCGAAATGACCCAACCAGTTTTACCAACAACACATTTAAGTGTAATTTGTAAACTACTGGTTTACAATGACATGTGCTTAAATTGTACTGATATAAGTGTAGTACAAGCCCGAGGAAAAATCCGATAGCTTTTCTATTATACATTTTATGTCCAAATTCATTTGTGTAATACAGAGATATTCAATACCTCCCATATAATTCAAAACCAATATAATAGTATCTCATGATTAAACACTTTAATCATACATATGCATATGAACATATTATCATATAATTATCAAAAAATTATTCCTTAAAAAATTAAACATATTTAGTCATACAAAATCATATTACTAAAATTATATCATCATATAATTAATTTGTTTTACTATCCTTCAGGGATGATTGATAAGTTCTTCAGGAACTATATAAATAATTTGTTTTGCTATCCTTCAGGGATGCTTGATAAGTTCTTCAAGAACTATATTAATAATTTGTCTTGCTATCCTTCAGGGATGTTTGATAAGTTCTTCAGAAACAATATAAATAATCTGTTATAAACAATGATCTAAAAAATATAATCATCCTTCTAGGATGCATTAAAATTATGTGTGTCATTTTTCTAGAATGACAATCTTTTAATGAGCATATTACAAGTTATAAAATTTTAGATCGATAAATCAAAAAATCTTTATGAAATCCTTTTGGGATATTTTAGTATTCTTCCTGCAATCCTTCTAGGATGTATGGAAATTATAATTGATATTATCCTAATCAAATAACATACAATAGCTTGAAACTAAATCAAATAAAGAAAAACATACCTGAGAGCTTCGTGCTGATAACGTGTTATGAAATTCACCAAATCAATATAGAGATGAATGATACATGAAGGAGAGAAAGAGAAGAGAGAAAGCAATATTGTATTATCTTCTTCCAAAAGTACCATTTACATTGCAATATTATCCATATTTATAGTACATGACCAATAACAACCATTAACTCAAGGAATACACAAAGGTTAGGAACTTAAATTATAGGAGTTAAGGAATATAGAAAGATTGGGGGAAATGAACATCCACATCTATTTACTATTATTCATAACAGATGCATTGTTTTAAATCTTTTTAGTAGAATTATACTATAAGTTTAAATTAGTACTATAGTAAATAAATGTGATAAGATGACCGTTGATATTTTCTCTCCAATTTGTTGATTCCATCTGTCATAATGAATGACCCAACTTTCCTCTTTTTTACTTTCTCTAAAGCGGTGGCTATTCCTACAAATAAGAACAATCTCGAAACGCCTTAACAAGCACCAAAAACAACTCATCACAAAACATTTGCACAGACAGTCAATAATGTTTGCAACATACCATTGAGCCAACTTTCCACTCCTCGTGTAAAAGGAGATAGAATATCAATTGCAATACCAGAAGATCATGAATACCAACTTGGTCTAGCCTCGTGTAAATTAAACTCGCACGGTCCTATCATATGGCCAAAGGGATCCACGCCTCTCATGGTGGTTACCTTACGAGCTAAGCTAAAGGAACGATGGAACTCAATTGGGAAATGGGGCTTAACATTGCTGGGAATGGGATTTTTCGAGTTCTTATTCTCGAGCATTGAAGATGTAAGCACAATTAGGCCGGCCTCAACGTGGAACTTAAATTCGGGTACTCAAACTTTTCTCTTAGACCAAATATTTCATTCCTTCAAACATGAATCAATCGTCTTCCCAGGCATGGATTCATATTCACGGTTTATCGCAAGAATATTGGCGGCCTAAAATTCTATTTGCTATTGCGAGTAGCATTGACACGTCTATTTGTATAGATTCAGCTTCTTGTAAAACTTGTTTGACCGAGCTTTCAATCACTATGTTAGAGTGCTTATTGATATAGATTTACAAACAGAATTAACTTATAAAGTGTTAGTGGAAAGATTTGGCCTCGCCTTCTTTGTGGAGGTGGAGTATGAAAAACTTCCCGAATTTTGTACCTACTGTAGTTTTATTGGACTTTCCTATGCAAATTGTAAATAAATTATATGAGCGACCAAAACAACATTAAGAACAAAAGCAAAGAGGTACTTAAGAAGGTTTATGTGGAAAAGAAAAAAGGAATTGAAGTCATAGAAATATAAAAAAAGAACCCTATCAATGAGCAGTAAATGCAAAAGGAAATTGGTGAAACTAGTGGAGCCCAAAAGGAAATTGGGGAAACTTGTGAAGCTCAGAAAAACAAACAAATCATCACTACTAATGAAACTGAATCATAATCAGAATTTGTGGTTGCATCACATGAGGATGAAAGAGTTGAGAAACACAATTGCATTTTCAAGGAGACCAATTTAAAATACAAAAATTCTTAGATGAATCATGGGCCAACATGGCACAGCAGGAAGAGGAATAAGAGCTTGAAGGTTTTAAACTTGTAACTTCTAAGAAGAAAAAAAAAACCAAAGGCAAGTACTCAACTAGGTCTAAGCCTAGTGTCACTCACAATTCCTTATGAAGATCCTTTTCTGGAACATAAGAGGCATTGCTAATGCCTCTTCTAGACTTTCCCTCAAAAGGCCTATTTCTATTCACAATCCTGACTTGGTGTTCATAGCTGAACCTTTGATGTATTTTAGGTGATTTCCTATCAATTGAATTAAGATATTTAATCTTAAGTTGTTTTCTATGAATGAGATGATAAACTTGCTTTCGAATTTTTGGTGTTTTTGTAAGAATGACTTAAACCCCATTGTTATGATAGTTGATGATCAACACATTGCTTTTACCATTGACACCAGCAAAATTGTTTTAGGTTTTTATGTGGTTTATGCTTCTACCAGTTACATCACTAGAAGGAATTTATGGAGCATTCTTCTTTCCTTAAATATGGATACTCCTTGGTGTATCATAGAAGATTTTAATGCCATTATTGAGGCAGCTGAGAATACCCGCAATCTTGCTTCCATTTCTATGAAAGATTTACACGATTGGTATGATTCTAATCACCTTATTCACTTACCCACCATGGGTAACCAATACACTTGGAACAATGGAATGATGGGAAGACATCTCATTGAAAAGATATTGGATAAAACTATTTATAATTTAAAAAGGGTTGACTCTTGCATCTCTACTTCTTTTGTTAAAAAGTTACTCTGATCATTATCCTCTTCTTTTGAACTTTAATTTTAATGATACTAAATTTACATATCAATTTAAATTTATGCATATGCGAACTAATCACAAAGGCTGCAGAAATTTAGTGGCTCAAGCTTGGAGCAATAAGATATATGGTTGACCTATGTACATCTTGGACAAAAAACATAGAATTCTCAAGTCCAATCTTAAAGATTGGATCAAAAGCAACTTTGGCAAGGTGCAGGAAAATGTCAAAGATGTTGGTATAGTTCTTGCCAACATTCAAAATACTATAGCTATTCAGGAAAATTCATACCTTCTGATGACTCAAGAAAAGAAGGCTCGGCAGGAGCTTAATCATGCCCTTAATTTTGAAGAACAATTTTGGAAGGAGAATTCTAGAATTATTTAGTGCACCAATGAAGACAGGAATACTAAATTCTTTTAGAGATATGGTGCTATTAAGAGGACATAAAATTTAATTCATGCTATATCCATCAATTATGTTTTTCATACTAACATGGATACTATTGAAAATCATATTCTAAACCACTATCAAATGCTCTTTAACAAAATGATGTTTTGCATGACAATGGATTTGTGGAGGAAACTATCCTTACTCTGATCAATGAAGACACAAAAAAATCCCCACCTTGATGCCAACTGATATGGAGATAAAGGAAGAAGTTATGAGCCTCAACAAGGATGGTTCTCCTGGGCCAAATGAGTTCGGGTCCATTTTCTTTCAAACTTATTGGGACATTATTGGCAAAGATATCACAAATGCTGTGGCCCAATTTTTCAATGATGACTGGATTCTTCCCCATTATAACTCAAATAACATTGTGTTAATTCCAAATATAACAGGTGCTAACAAAGTGGATCATTACATACCTATAACCTTAGAAAATTTCAAGCACAAAAACATATCCAAAATCGTTGCTGACAGTCTGGTCTGCATTCTTCCCAAGATCATCTCCAAAAAGAAAAACGGCTTCATACATGGAAGGAAAATTAGTAATGTATTGGTCTGACCTCTGAAGCTACTAGTCTTCTTTTTAACAAGGCTTATGCAGGAAATATGGCTCTTAAGATTGACATCACTAAAGCCTTCGATACCTTGAAATGGCCTTTCTTGCTTAAAGTTATGGACATATTTGGTTTAATGCTAAGTTTTGTAGTTGGATTAAGACAATCCTCAACTATGCTTTCTTGTCTATTGGGCTGAATGGTAAGCAGGTTGGCTATTTCAACTGCAACAATGGGGTTAGGTAGGGAGACCCCCTACCCCCTCTTCTTTTTTGCATGGATGAAGATGTGTTAAGCTGAGGTTTAACAAACTTGGTGAACTCTGGATCAACAAAGCTTATCAAAGGCACCAAAACTGCAAAATGCCTTCTCACACTATTTTTACAGATGACATTATGGTTTTCTGCAGGGGATGCTACCTCTAGTAGGGCTATTAACTCTTTGCTTACAAGATATGGTGAGTGTTCTAGCCAGACCTGCAATCCTTCTAAATCTCTCATTGATGTTGGAGCTATGAACTAGATCAGACACAAAATGTTAGCTGACACGCTTGGATTTACTATTACTCATCCTTATTTTCTTTACTTAGGAGTTCCCATCTTTAAAGGTAAGGTTAAAGCTAAGCACCTTCAACATATTGCTAACAAGATTAAATTAAAGTTAGCAAATTGGAAGGCCTCTTTGGCCTTCTATATCTTAGTAACATCAACAAGGCTACTAATCTTAAGCAATGTTGGGATTTATTTAACATGGACATCATCTGGGCTATTCTGCTTAGAGCTAGAGTGATGAGACATGGTATAACTATAAGCAACAATATTAGTTCCTCCATTTGTAGTGTCATAAAAGGCCAAGTTACCACTATTAAAGATAATTCCCGCTGGTGAATTTGAAATGGAAAGAATGTGAATTTCTGGCTTGAATCTTGGTGTGGTGATCATTTAGCTACAACTTTGAAAATTCCGGAAATCTACCTAAATCACTTGAAAGCTTGTGTGGTTGATTTTATTGTTGACAAAAAAGGGAACCTTCCTCAAAACTTGATTTTGGCCTACCCTAATCTTTTGATTATAATTTCTTCTTGCAACATTCCTTTGATGGACACTATGGGTTCTCGTAGGTGGAGGCATGTGACACAAGTATTTTTAATTTGAAGCAACGTCATCCCTCCTTCAAGGTCTATGGTCCGTTGGAAGATTCTGCATAATGTAATCTCTATTGATGAGAACATACATAGGCATGACGTTTCCTTTCCTTCTCTATGTTCTCCGTATCTACTTAATGAGGAAAGCTCCTCTCACATTGTCTTTAAATGCAGTTTTGTATCTAATATATGATAGTGGTTTGCCAACAGTTTTAACATCTACCACTCAATTTCCAACATGGATGATTATTGGAAGATCTTAAATATTGGTTTGTCAGCTCAAAGTAATTAAATAGTCACGATGGCTAGCATTCAATGTGTTTTGAGGAAGTTTGGCATACTAGAAACAAGGTGAGATTTGAGGACAACATTGCTAATTAGAAAGCAAACACTAAAAGCATTGGTAATTTTATGTCCTTAGTTTGGAATTCTGCTAGAGTTAGAGGTACCTTAAACATAAAGGACTTTAACTTTCTTAAGAAACTCAACATTACCATCAATCATCCTAAAAGGAAGCATACTATTGAGGTTCTTTTGATTCCTCCTTTGAATGGATGAATCAAAGAAAACACAAATGATGTGGCTTTAGGAACCCCTTCCACTTGTGCATGCGGAGTTATGTTCATAAAGGTTCTTTCCCTTCTTTATTTGAAAACTTGTTTACTATTGGGGATAAGGTTGGTGGACAATCGTAACTCCTGATTGGGTTTGGGGCGAGGCGAGGCGAGGTTGGTACAGGAAGGCGGGAACGAGACTGATAATGCTTAAACCCGCCCTTTCCCGTCTTCATTGCCATGTTTGCTTGACTCATGAATAAGTAATAAAAGTTAGGGTTAAGATCAATTTTTACTCTTGCCATAGCGGATGATTGAGACTGATAGCTTATAAGCTCATTGAAGTGTTTGGTAAAATTAGCGGTTCAATTAACTTATAAATGTAAAATGACATAAAAGATATTTAATATATAATTATTTTATTTTAAATTAAAATAAATTATAAGGGTTAAAAATGGCTTTTAATTAAAATAATAAGGATAAAAAAGGAAGAAAATATAGTAAGCTATAAGACATAAGCTAAAACGCTATTTGAAATAGCGTATGGAAAATAAGCTATAAGTTAGTAAAATAAGCTATAATTTCGTGATGAAAAGGCCGTTACCAAACGAGTCTAAATTATCATATGAGCTTATAAGACATAAGCTATAAGCTCGAATACATGTCTTACCAAATAGAACCTCAGTCGTATATAAATATAAATATTTATAATGTATTAATAATTATTAAAATAAAATATTATTTAATGTATTTAAATAATATTTGAATTTTATAAATTATAAATTATAATTTATTTATTTATTTAATGTATATGAATAATATTTAAATTTAATTTAATTAGATATAATTTTTAAATTTTAACATATGAATTTATAAAACATAAATGAACAAACCTATGTTTATGTATTATAAATGTGAAGATTTAAATTTAAAGCACACTTGCTCAATTAGTTGAGCTTGATGCCCCATAACTCCTTTTAATGGGTTTAAATCTCCCTTGGGATTTTTTTAAAGATTATTAGCTATTTTAAACTTTAATAATTTAATAAGATTAAAATAATGAGCTCAACAATCTCTTGGGCGAATTTTTTTAAGGATTATTTTCTATTTTAAGTTTTAATAATTTCATAAGATTAAAATAATTAAAAAAGAAAATGAATATTATGTGAAATTAAAAATAATTTAAAGTAAAAATATTAATTAAACATCAATATATTGGCATTAAAAAAAAAACAAGCACGTCACATAGGCCTTTTAGACCAATAAGATTCTCATAGGGTCTATAGGAACATTATTTTTATGACAAGGTTAGAATTACGACGTTTTTTACAGGAGTAAACCATAAATCACCTATATGAAAGGGGCAAACTTTAGAACTAAACTTTAGTAAAAAAAAGTAAACAAATTTTTAGATGTCATCATCACAGAATCAAGTTTTTTTGGACATAGTTTCATCTTTAACAGTTTTTTGATTATCAAAGACTCGTAGTCATTATCTATGGGATGTTCATCTTTAATGGTTGTCATCATGAAAATCACGTTCATTTTTAATGGAACTTTCTTGATTAATAACTTGCAAAATAAGGTTCCACATAATTTTCCTAAGCTGACTGACATTTTTCCCTTACCTAATTGGCGTTTGATTTCCATCGGCTAATTGACATTTGATTTTCTTCAAGTGTATGACGCATGAATCACACTAATGACTCCTAAATATATATCCTGAACTGACCTTATAAAATTATGTTGACACATGAATAGTTAGGTAAATTAATAATAATGTTAACAAAATAACATGAGTTAAGATCGTTGCCATCAACTGTTAACGTTTACTTTGACACCAAATTTTTTTCATTCATTTTTTAAAATATAAATGTCCATATTTACAATTTATTTTCTCTTTTAATATAAATAAAATTTATTTCATTATGAGATTTTTTTGAAAGTTTCTCTTTTCACTCTCTCTCAGTCTCATTATTATTTTTTTCCTTTTCAATATTTAGAATTTCATTTTAAATCACTAATTTAAAATTTATAAATTTAAAATTTATAAATTTAAATTTTTTAAAAATATTTATATATATATATATATTATGAAAAGTAATTTATTTCTATTTAATTATTATATGTATAATATTAAAATATTATATTTTATGAACGATTTATTTGACAATTTTTTAATAAAAAAATCTATCAAAATATCCATGGAAATACATGAAAATAATCGTTTATCTGGGGGGAAAGTTTCCATGGATATTTTCATAGATTTTTATAGATTTAATAATAAACAATTAAGATAGATAATATTAATTTTTAATGGATTAATATTTTCATAGATGGATATTACACAGTAATAATATTTTCATGTATTTTCATAGATAAACAATGGAAATATTTTCATACTGATAGATAAAAAATCATAGATTTTGGTAAATAAATGATTAAAAAATTGTCAAATAAATCGTTCGTAAAATTGTCAAATAAAATGTATTCATGGATAAAATTGTCAAATACCTGGAAATTTTTAGTCCATGGTAAATATCCATGTAAATCTATGAAATACATGAAAATAAAAAAATCCATAGATAAAAAATTGTCAATTAAAAAATATCTATAAAAATACATGAAAATATCCATGTAAATGCCTATTATTATTTGACAGTAATAATAATAAACAATTAAGATAGATAATATTAAAAATTAATTCAAACTGAAATGAAATATTTAGAAAATATGATCAGAGTAATGTAATCTAAAAAAAAAAAAAAAAAAAAAAAACACACACACACACACACACATATATATATATATATATATATATATATATATATATATATATATATATATATATATATATATATATATATATATATATATATATATATATATATATATATATATATATATATATATATATATATAAAAGAGTGTATCCGGTGAGAACTGATATCTATTGTGAGAAACGAGAACTATCCATGTCTAGCGTCAGATTGAATTAACGTTCAAGATTTAAAAATTCCATAAAAAAAATTCTTATTTCATGATTAAACCCTTATTAAAATATATGTTATAATTAAAATTAACATTTAATTAGAGTATTATAACGAAAAAATATAAGTCAAATTTATCTAAAAAAGTTATTTAAAATTAAAATTATCTAAAATTAAATATTTTCAAAACTAAATTCAAATTTCAAAAAAATAATATAATAATCAAAAGCATAAATTGTTTACTCCTCTTTCTAGTGAAAAAAAGTTATATTTAAAAAAATTATGTTATTTAAATTTCAATAAAATATTAACTCTTAAAAAAATTAATTTATTTAAAAAAAACTAGTTTACTATTGTATCTTGAATTTTATAATTATAATTAATATTTTTATGAATATTATGAGGACAAAATAAAACTCAAATTTATCCAAAAATTTTATTTAAAATTAACATTATCTAAACATTTAATATTTAGTCCTTCAATGGATTAATGTTGAACATGATCCACAAGGCTGGGAGCAAGAGTTGGTGTGGATGATTCATAGTTGTAAAAATAATAGCTGGCGTACGAGATTGTTGAAGATTGCTTTCTCTGAAACAGTGTATGGCTGCTGGCGATATAGAAATGAGAAAGTCTTCAATCAGGAGGCCAATAATATGAATATATACAATAAAGTATATAGTGAGATAGTCGATAGTATAATACATAGAATGTAGAGGAACCCAAAGTATAGAGAAAAGATTGCACCTTTTATTCTTTGATTATGGGTATGGGTGATAGTTTTTGTTCCTAGTTTTTCTAGTGTCTTTTGCTGTATCCTAGGGGTTGCGTTATATATAACTGTTTTTTGGAGATATATATAATTTCTTATTCTTTCCAAAAAAAAACATTTAATATTTTCAAAATTAAAATAAAAAATTCTGAAAAATAATGTTATATTATATAATAATAATAATCAAAAGTATAAATTGTCTACTCATCTTTATCCAAAATTATATTTAAAAAATTATGTTATTTAAATTTCAATAAAAATATTAACTCTTACAAAATTAACTTAATTTTAAAAAATCTATTTTACCATTGTATATATAATTTTATAGAATTATATTTTCCGTAATATATTTTGGTAAATAAATGGTTCTAGACTTAATTTTAAATAATATATGGTGAAGTCATTATTGTAATTTCTTAGCTTGAATTATATTGGCCTTTGTTAATTTTAAATAATTATATATTTCATTTATAAAATAAAATCATTTATTAATTATTAATTATTGATTGTTGAGAAAATAAACTTATTAATTATTGATTAAATTAACTATTACAATATATAAAGTATTATTTGATTTTAAAAGTAAGTCTATAACAATTTATTTAGTAAAATAAATGAGTAACAATTTTAATTATATGGTTTTTCTGATTTAAAAGTATTCTTTTGATTATTATATAATTATATTATTTTTCTGAATTTTTATTTTAGTTTTGAAAATATTTAATTTGAGATAATTTTAATTTTAAATAAATGTTTTAGATAAATTTAACTTACATTTTTTGGTTATAATACTCTAATTAAATATTAATTTTAATTATAACAAATATTTTAATAAGGATTTCATGAAATAGGAATATTTTTGGTAAGAATTTCTTTTTATGGAATTTTTAAATACTAAACATAATAGTAAATAATTCACTATGGTGAACTTTATATGGAATTTTTAAATCTGGAACGTTAATTCAATCTGACGCTTGATATGGATAGTTCACGTTTTTCACAATAGATATCAGTTCTCACCGGATACGCTCCGTATATATATATATAGGGGACGACTCAAGTGAGAACACTTGGTTATTATGAGAAATGAGAACAATGAATCACGACCATTAAATTTGATTTTAATGGACTGGATTGGTTTATCTTTCTAGGATCCAGTCCATTAAATATTAAGGATCTTAGAAAGAGAAACCAATCCAGTCCATTAAAATCAAATTTAATGGTCGTGATTCATTGTTCTCATTTCTCATAATAACCAAGTGTTCTCACTTGAGTCGTCCCCATATATATATATATATATATATATATATATATATATATATATATGACATATCATATGAGAATGACATATTTATATGAGAATGTGAGAATGAATCTGAACCATTGGATTTTAAAATAAATGGTGGAGATTATGAGTGAATCTTTTTTTCTCTCTCCTACATCATTTATTTCAAAATGTAGGAGAAAGAAAAAAAAATTCACCCATAATCTCCACCATTAATTTTAAAATCCAATGGTTCAGATTCATTCTCACATTCTCATATAAATATGGCATTCTCATATGATATGCCCTATATATATATATATATATATATATATATATATATATATATATATATATATATATATATATATATATATATATATATATATATATATATATATATATATATATATATATATATATATATATATATATATAAAGTGAAAGCATTTTAAAATGAGAGATGAGAGGAATAAATATTAGCCATTGGATTCATCAAGAGAGAGAAATTAATAGCTACATTATGATAATACCTTATTTATATGTAAATGTGAGAATGAATCTGAACCATTAAATTTTAAAATAAACGGAGGAGATTATATGAGAATTTTTTTTCTCTCCTACATCATTTATTTTAATAATCGAGGAGAGAGATAAAATATTTTCACATAATCTCCACCCTTTATTTTAAAATTTAATAATTATTTAAAAATTAAAAAATTGTTTCAAAATAGCAAACATTGATTACCCTACATATAAGTACGAGAATTGTTGAATATTATTTTTTCCAATCCAAAATAAAATAATATAAGATAATAATAATAATAATAATAATAATAATAATAATAATAATAATAATAATAATAATAATAATAATATATTATTATTATTATTATATTTGTTTTAATTATTATTTTGTATTATTTTTGTTATCATTATTTTTATTATAGTCAACAATTTGTTCATGAATATCTCCAATTTTTGAAAAAGTGTTGTAGAATAATATAATTATTTAAAAAATAGCCTTTTTATATTATACATATCATAATTTTGTAGAAATAATTTCTCTTCGTATTTAAAATTATAATTTTAATGACTCTTGTTTAAAAATATAAATTAATAAATATAAAATCAAGAGATACATAGATAGAGAGATATTAAAAAATTCTCATTTTAGAAAATAAATTGTGTTTAATATTAAAAAAGAAAATAAATGATAATAATTGAATAAAAAAATTTAAATTTGAAAAATAGATTCACCTTTAAATTTAAAAAATTAATGAAATAAAATTTGGTGTCAAAATAAACTTTGAAAACGGTGTCAATAATTTCTTACTCAAATTGTCGATAAAAAATACAATTATTAATGGTCTTTTAATTTAGTTGATAATTTTTTATTTAAATTTAATTGATATCTTCTGTGTTATTTCTAGAGATAGTTTAGAGAAAATGAGAAGGTTACATATGAAAAATTATGGTTATCAAGATATGCCATGTAAGCATAATGCAAAATTAGGAAAAATATAACCTCCCTTTTTTATATAGTATATTTTTGTACTATACTTCATATATGATAAGTAGAGGGGAAAATAAGTCAGACGAATAACAACATAAAGTTACATATTAGTCTACACAGGTTAAGGTTAGGTCATACATTTTTTTAAATAGAAAAGATATAAGTTTTTTATAAGTCTATTTAATTAAAAAGGTTAGTCCTCAAGTCTAAACAAAAGCTTTTTAAGCCTATCAGGCTGACTTATTTAAATAAATATGAATAATTTTTTATTATCATTCTGTTATTATGTTATGTTTTCTACATTGAACATTGTTTTTATAAGCTCTCTTAAACAAATTGTCACACAGAACTTATGCTAATAGATAAGTTAAAATAAGTCAATGCAAACAAATTTTTAGTCTCTTGATCTTTTAGTTAGTTAGCTTATTTAAACATCATTTTAATTACTTATTTACATATGTCTAAAACAAATAGGCTTTTATGTAGGATAACAGGCTAACGAGGCTTTCGAAAAAGTCAGTGTCAGGCCTTAAAATAAGCCTACGACAGGCTACAGACCAGACTTGAGCTTAAGTTTTTTTGACAGGTCAGACTTAAGCTTGACAAAGCCTAGCTCGACCCAACTTATTTCCATCCGTAATGATAAGATTCAACTTTTTTTCAATAAAAAATTTATTGAATAAAAGTAGAAAAAAATAGAAGACGTGTGCTTTGTTTGGTAAAAATAGCGGTTGGCTGATAATTTAGTTGATATCTTAAAGTTTATGACCGATGACTTATGATCAATACCTTATAACGGATAAGCTAATTGAAGTATTCGGTGAAATTAATGATTCGATTAGTTAATAAATTAAAATGACATAAAATACATTTAATATATAATTGTTTTATTTTAAATTAAAATAAAGTAAATTTGTAGGTACCCATCATAAATAATTGGATATCGGTATTTTTAGTGTAAATTGGTTTAGGATTTGAATTTATTTTTTTATTAAATAATTGTAAAAATTGACGTGTCATTGAATAATAATATTTGATTGGACGAGGGTATCGGTATCCAACTAAATTCAAGGGTACCAGAGTGTTCACCTTAAAATAAATTATAATGGTTAGCAGTGAATTTTAATTAAACTAATAAGGATAAAAAAAAGAACAAAATATGATAAGCCATAAGCTAAAATATTGTTTGAAATATTATCTGAAAAAAATTATAAGTTAATAAAATAAACTATAAGCTCGTGATGAAGACCATTACTAAAGAGGTCTTCTATTGTTATATGAGCTTTAAACTCAAAAAATGTATTATCAAACAGATTCGTAAAATTTAATGTATAATAATAATAATTTTTTTGTAATATTTTAAATGTATGGACGAAAAAGTTTTGTTTATAATTTTTTCTTTTGAGTTTAAACAAAGTAGTAATTTATTTTAAAATTTAATTTTAATTATTTTGTTAAACAAACAAACTATGAATCTCTTTGAATTTATTTTGTTTAATATATTTTCTCAATAGTTAATAATTTGTTTTTTTTCCACATTCTTTAATTATTTATGTTGTTAATATTTTAAAATTTATGTATTTCTAGCCTTAAAGCCTCTTATAAATATATGTGTTTTTCATTCGACTATCAAATACCAGTCATTTTCGCACAAAAAAAATCAAAGCGTAATGTCTTCATCTCTCCAAAATGTTATCTTGATATGTGTGTTGATGTTGTTATCAGTGAACAATATACTCGGACTTCGTGAGAATATTGTTAACTCCTTAGAAGGTAATTTAGATTTAACTGTTCATTGCAAATCTAAAGATGATGATCTAGGAGTTCATCTTTTGCATCACGGTGAAAGCTTTAGTTGGAGTTTTACGCCTAGACCAATTTTTGGCCACACACTATTCTTTTGTGGTTTTACATGGAATGGTCAATTACATTGGTTTGATATTTACAACGATGATAAGTATAGAATTGGTTGTGAAAATTGCAACTGGAATATATTCAAGTCTGGACCATGTCAAACTAAAATAGATGGACGAATTATTTGCTTTAAGTGGAATAAGTAACCTATAATACAATTCATATTTTTATTTAAATAAATATTTCTCATCTAATAAATAATTCGATGTATTGTTTTCAATCTTATTATTATAATTTTATAATACATTATCTTTCTTTTTTATTTTAATATTAAAAACTTAATAAGTTTATATTTTTGTTGAGGCAGAAAGATATGGAAGACTTTTTATGATTAATTGTTCGCATATGTGATAATTAAAATATGAAAAAGATGTCTATATATTGTGCCACAAAGCAGTGTAACAACTTATATAATTAAAATTAATAAATAATATAGAGACAGATAATTTTGTAGATGAATTCATCACGTTAGATGAATGTGAAAATTCATAATCTATCAATAGATTCATCACAAAAAATGAAGATTATTGTTTAACTCATTAAATAGTAGCTGTTTTATCGTTAAATTAGTCTCTATGTTGATGACGTCATTTTAAATTATTTTTCCACCCATACATTATATAATATAACACAAAAATAAAATAAACTAATTAATTTTTTCATTACTATGAATTGATTCTTATCTAGTTTAAATTAGTCGATATTGATTAATTAAGAATGAATGAATAATTAACATGATCGATTCCATCATTCGAAGCAAAAAGATTGAAGGAGAGTAGTTGGAAAGAAAATGGGCAAAACAACTTTTTGGTCCCGTATCTTAACATCGGGTTCATTTTGGTCTCTTAACTTCAAAAAATTTCATATTTATCCTTTTTTAACTTTTATAAATGTGTCATTTTAATCCTTTTTAATATATTAGCGACGGATTTAGCGACTAATTTTTGAGTTTTTCCGTCGCTAATATGACAAAAAGACTAAAATGACACCTTTTGAAAAATTAAGAGACCAATATAAAACTTTTTGAAGTTAAGAGACCAAAATAAACCACGAGTTTAACTTACGGGACTAATAAAAATTTTTTGCCAAGAAAATGTATCACTTTTTCTAGAATGCTTTACATAAAAGGATAACTTTTTTTACTATAAAAGGACAAATAAAGTATTGATATTATTAATCATTAGGGCTGACTCTTTACAGGACATACTCTATTGCACCAAAATATTTTGTTTTTATTATTATTTTTTCAATAAATGTAACTTTTATTATTAAACATAAGAAAAATGTTATAAAAATTTGACTTAAATGCATTTTTTTCTCCATTTTGATATTTTTAATTTTTAATCCTTTTATTTTAAAATTCATCTTTTAGTCCATAAACTTTATATGTGTTGGAATTTCGTTTACCCCCTCCAATTTTACATATATGACATTGATGATTAAGATAAAAAATTAATTTTAATGATAATTAAAATAATTTATTAATTAATATTTTTATATAATAAATTAATAAATTTAGTTTATGTTTTTTTAGAAATTAATTAATTAACAATAAAAATTATGAAAAGTCCTTTGGGCCTCATGTCCATCTTGTTTTAGCACTAGTCCAATCTCCAAATTTTGAAAGTTGTAGAATTATCGAGCTTATATAAACACTAACCACACATGTTAAAAAAATCAATGTGGGTTCATTACCTCCGCAGCATCTTTTTGCATCTATTATCTTGCAAACCGTTGCAAAAGTTGTAGTGGATATAAATTTCTAGTTTTCAGTGGCTCTCAAACATGCAATGGAGGAAATGTATTTCTCAATCCATCTTCAACATATGATTTTCCAACTTAAATTAGCAATGGAGTTGCTTTGAGTGTTGACTCTATTAATTGGTGACACAAACAAATTGAACAACTGTGATGTCTAACTTTGTAAGCTTGGTGTCCACCTTGGGTTTTGTGTGTTATCTTGTTCCTTTTTGTGCTTTGAGTTCTTGCATTTCCTAATTGCTTTATGATCCATGTTATATTTGATGCAGTTCAACTTTTGATAAGAACCTTTGATTGCGTGGGAAGTTGTTTTATGTTTTTCTATTTTATGGATTCAAAGTTGCGTTGGAATGTTTGTCTAGAGATATCTACAAACTGATTATTATAATCTATTAATCACAATTTATGATATTTGTTATGGAATTCGGTAATAGATGCAATGGAGGTAGAAATGAAGAGCAGGTGGATCACCAGAGGTGTCCCCATCTCATCTCTCGAACAATGCTTTATAAGCACATCCTTAGCTCTCTCGTCCCGTACTAAAAAAGTTGATGTTATGCCGAAACTTATTCATCATATCTGCATTGGAATACAGGGAGGCTATATCGCTCACATGGATAAACATCACTATTTTCGCCATAATTAGGGAAAGTAAGGGCTCGAAGAAGGAAAAACATAAATGCATGAGGTATTTAAAAAAGAATATGAAGGGAAACTCCACTTCTGAGAATATATATAGGAAGGACAAGGGAATAAGCACCATATTCATCCACGAGACTGACTCCAGAAACGGGAAAGTCCCCATACCTTAGGGCCACGTGTAAAAATAGCGGACTAATTTACCTCCTTGAGGAAAATCATCACGAGGTGCATTAAATGCCACTCATGCCTCTTTTCTTCCAACACTCAACCTGGCTAAATCGATTGACGTAAAATCAATACCAACACGTTTCCCCATACTGGTTAAAATGCCTAAGCCACTTAGGGAACTACGAACCCGTGCATTTCGCACTAAGGGACTAACCTACCATTTTACTTGCCCTACCTTCAGGGATTCTCCAAAAAGAAGGCATCTCCTCCCAATACCGTCCTCAGTCAGGGGAATCATCAGCATGGTGAAGGGCTCCTTCAGAAAAGAAGAATAGTCCTAAAACACTTCTCCCTTAAATGGAAAAGTCCTTGTGTTTGAGGGACTCTGTAGCATCTTTTTTGACAAAGTCTTATATTAGGGCGCTCATCGCCTAGTAAATGAGCCATCTAGACGAAATCCAATGGATCCTTCTATGTGTCTGCCCAACACAATAGTCAAATAAGAGAAAGTACTTGTTGATCTAGAAATATAGCCGGCCAAATATCTCCTTAATAAAAGGGAACGGTTAAGACAAAGTCAAAGGGCTATAAATCCTAGGCCTAAACAAACTCCTATAAATACACTATACCTCCAGGGGATAAGGGGACTCTCAAGTAACTCATACTTACACACATTCTAGTATTACTCAAAGAGCACTGCGCTCCGTGTAACCCTAACCACATAACTGAAACCACCTGTTTGTAACCTAGCATCTCCGACCATCAAAAGGGCCTGTCAACTCACATAAGTTGGTTCCTCAAAAGCCACCGTACTGGACTACTTGCGGCTGTGAGCTAGCTCTCATCCTCAAACGTGTAATATACATAATAGGGTCTCTGAGTCTCCATGCCCTTGCAGAGGGAACATGTTAGAAATGAGACTTCACACACAAGAGATGAGGTGAATTGTGTGGTTTGGAAAAACATGGTTTCGAAAACTTTTGACTATTTAAATAAGAGTTTGAAAATATTTTCTAAGTCTAAACAACAGAAATAAAACATTGAAAGTGCGGAAATTAAAAAGTTAAAGGAAGAAGGAGAACACCAGAAATTATAGAGGTTTGGTCAAAACAAAAAGGACCTATTCATCTCTTCAAGATTTGGTCTTGAGAGTTTCTCTAATACTTAAGAGCTTTTAGTAGGAAAAACTCACGAACCCCCTTATACAAGGAAATGGTGGTTGTCCTACAACCAAAATATTACAAGAAGAATGATGTGGACGTTTGCGTCTTTTCTTTAGTAGCTTGTTTAAAGTGAAGTGGCCAAGCTTCTTTTCTAACTGTAAATTGAAGCGAGTAGTCTTCCCTCGACGAACACGGTCCTTGTAGAGGTTAGTCTTCAATTTCCAAAATATATTCGTGCTCCCTTTTGGTTTTAACAAGATAACCAAATATCCTTGAGATTTTAACCGGGTTAATCTTGAAACTTATGAAGATTTTTATATAAGCTAATCTTCAACCAATCGCAAAATAAGGAAAGATTATTAAAGTTAGATAATCCCCAACCTATATATCGACTAATCTTCAACCAATCACGAAACAAGAACAACTAAAGTTCTGTAATTAACCCTTAAAGACATCACCTTATCCCCTAAGGCCTAGGGCCACGTGGAGGATTCACAAAGTAAAATGTCTCAGTTAAAAGACAAACATTTAATGTGCATGTTCTCAAGATCACCTGCTTCCACTCAATACATCTCTGCCCCCATCTTTAAGGTAAAGACTTGCCTAGACATTTCAAGATGGCAAAGAAGAACAATCTTAAGATCAATCTAAAAGCTTCTAACACAATTCTAGATTTATTCGTGATATCAAACATGTGATGGTTACTATTTTTGGTCGATCATATGACCCAACAAGACTAACCCAACACCAAAATGTTAATCCATAATATCGTTGCAAAAGAACGATGGATAAGTGGACCATCATCAGGATGCCACACACTATACCTGAGCTACTTGCTCACCATCATTTGTTATATCAAATCTCACGATCTTCTACATTTTGTATCGCTCTAATAAGAAATAGTTTTAACAGTTCTTCATATATAAACTCGTCTAGAAGTTATAACATGACTTTACATTCATTTTAACAAATTATCATATCTCTTATCTCACTTACTTTAACTCTTGAAGTGTTAACTTTTCAAACACATTAAAGAACTTTGTATGTGCGGGTCATTAACCTTATATTTCACACAAGAAAAATTATGTTTAAATCCAAACATAAAAAATAACTTAATGCCTTTCAACAAATTATTTGCACCGAATTCTTGCTAATGAAAAATTATATAATTCTTTATCTTTTCAATTGACTAAATATATACCAACCAAATTAAGTTGAATGTTTTGTGTCCACTCCTTCTAAATATATATAAACTTCTAAATTAAGCATGATCCATAACAATACTAAATAAAAAAAATACCCCAAATATATATCCAAACCACAATAGATCTCCAAGAATATTTGTGAACTTAACTTTCACTCGATCCTCTTTTATTTATTTTGAACAAAATTGAAAATAACCTTTTAGAGTTCAATTATTGTGACATGATTGCAACTACTATGAGTGTGTTTGAATTGGCGGTGGTCAGAATTGATTTTGAGAAAATTGAATTTGGTACAATTGATTTTAACAGAATTGAGTTTAGAAGAATTGATTTATGTTTGGATACAATGATATAGAAGTGATTGTTATCAATTAATGTTGTTTGAATAGTTTTAACAAAATTGATTTTGAATTGTATAAATACCAAAATGGTAATGAATTCTAGTACAAATCCAAAAGAAAAGAAATAATTGATGAAAATTAAAGAGAGTAAAGTAGGAAAATTTAAAAGAGTTGTAATAAATAATATATAATAAATATAGAATTGATTCTACTAAACTCAAAAGTTAGGAATTGTAGTTACTACTAGAATTGCTTTTAAAGAAGTAGAATTGATTTTGAAAAAGTAAGAAAAAAAACCAATTTTCTAACTAGAGTGGATTAGAAGTGCTCTATTGTCTTATATCAAATTTTAAGACAACAGAGCCTCACCTAATATTGATTTGGTTCACTCTACAAGTGGGGCCTAGCAGTTTTCAAAAGTAATAAAGAAACAAAATACTAGAAATAAAGTGTTCAGTGGAGTTTTCTGACCCATATTGCTATTGTGTGACTATTGTCAATAAAAGGTGATAAAATTCGTAGTTGCTATTGTGTGGCTGCCTAAAGAGTGATAAATGGTTGGTAATAATTATTGTTTTTGTTATAATAGAATTAGTAAATTAGTCTTATTGCTAAATTAATTAAGCTTAATAACACCATTAACAAAACTGAATATCCTATTTCAAACTCAAACAATTTTAATATTCTCTCATATTTTTATCCATTTTTAAATATACATTATTTTTAAAACCGGATGAATAATTATATAAAATTTATTATGAATTGTTAAAGATAAAAAATATAAATTATATGCTAATACTATAAAATAGACATATGAGTTTAAAATACCTTGGTGAAACTTTAAGGAATAAAAATAAAAATTATATGTTATTAAATAATTGAAAAATCTTAATTTCGTGCATGTTTGGATTGGCTTCTACAAGCTCCAAAAACATTTCTAGTCCACTTCAACTTGATAATTGTTTTTTTTTTCTTGTTTGGATACTTTTTCAAAATCAATTCTTCTCCTCCAAAAGCAATTCTAGTATAAGCTACAATTCCTAGCTTTTGAGTTTAGTAGAATCAATTCTACATTTATTATATATTATTTATTACAACTCTTTTAAATTTTCCACTTTATTCTCTTTAATTTTCATCAATTACTTCTTTTTTTTTTGATTTGTACTAGAATTTATTACCATTTTGGTAATTATACAATTCAAAATCAATTTTGTTAAAACTATCCAAACAACATTAATTGATAACAATCACTTCTATATCATTGTATCCAAACATAAATCAATTCTTGTAAACTCAATTCTATTAAAATCAATTCTACCAAACTCAATTCTCTCAGAATCAATTCTATCCACCGCCAATTCGATATAAAAATATGAGAATGTGACTTAAGAATTTATATTAGATACTATTTTATTTTCCTAATATGACTTTTGAAAGTCGGAGAAAAATATGAAACAGTGAGCAAAATAATAGAGGAGAGTGAAGTGTTCATTGTTCAATGATGATAGTCCATTTGTAATTTTACTTCCTCAAAAACTGCGAAACGTGTTCTTTGAAATGTGACTTTTTGGTTTTATTCAATATCGATGGCATGGCATATCTCTGCGTTTTGTTTATACACGACAGACGTGCTCAAACAATTCACGTGATCTACTTTCGTACATGGTGGCTCATCATGACGTGGCCAATACTACTATTGTACTATAAAACAATTCAATCTTCAAATTCATTAAACAACTAATATATCTTTTTTAAATGAAGAATATTTATTATTCAATCAATTTTTTTAAAAAAATCTGGAGAATATTTTGTTGCTATCACGTGATACGGTTCTATGGAGTTATAGTTGATAAGTATATTACTAGGTTAGGTCAGTATATCAGTTGTGAACAAATTTGTTAAGTCAATATATATCGAAGATTAGCTAAGATAATTCATCTCTAAACTTTTATTTATATATGTTCTGCATGATCCAACGGCTTAGTATAAGATCCAATCATGTATAAGTTCAACTAAGATGATCTAACATATATATATATATATATATATATATATATATATATATATATATATATATATATATATATATATATATATATAGCATATCATATGAGAATGACTTTTTTATATGAGAATGTGAGAATGAATCTGAACTATTGGATTTTAAAATAAATGGTGGAGATTATGTGTGAATATTTTTTTCTCTCTCCTCCATTATTAAAATAAATGATGTAGGAGAGAGAAAAAAAATTCACTCATAATCTCCACCATTTATTTTAAAATCCAATGGTTCAGATTCATTCTCACATTCTCATATAAATATGGCATTCTCATATGGTATGCCATATATATATATATATTAAACACACTTAAAATTTAAGGGATGTTTTTTTATCTTCATTTTTTTCTCATATTTATTTTGAATTTTGTAACTGATTTGAGTGTTCAAGTGTTAATTTTGTAAGGTCTATTTTGTATCACCGAATTAGAGATCAGAGTTCTACATCATCCATCAACATCAATTACGGTTCTAATACATAATAGTGGCGGTGTTTATGGGAATCGACATCAAATTCCTGCGAAATTTCATTATCAAACTCCATAAACTGATCATTCTCAATCCAAAATTAGATATCTACTATAACCACCATAAGAAAGAGGGGATAACCTCTTGCGTCATACCGAAGAACTTTGTCGAATTCTCTAATCTTGCATAGTAATATGACTCCTCGTAGACGACAGAAGTTTGTGTAGCATCCTTTACGCTAACGTGCTCGAGCA
The DNA here is from genome assembly GCF_029867415.1 of Vicia villosa. Classification (NCBI taxonomy): domain Eukaryota; kingdom Viridiplantae; phylum Streptophyta; class Magnoliopsida; order Fabales; family Fabaceae; genus Vicia; species Vicia villosa. Next base: position 7,347,370 of record NC_081183.1, read on the forward strand.
ACTATAACTCTGTCAACTAGATATAAATCTAAGTAGTGGCGGAGATCTCTTGGCTTTCAACGATTCTATAACTCACCATGGAGAAATAACAAATCGACAACTATCACCTAGAGAAGAAGAAATCGAAAGAAAGTTGAAGGCCTTGAGAGAGCCAATATGTTCGACCTTGATGAGCGTGAAGAAGTTATGTCAATTCCGACGGGTGATTACAAAATTGTTCACATCGATGGTAATCCAGCCAAATCCGTGAAGACTAGTAGACACCTACTTCATTTTTGAAATGAAAGACACCAAATGGATTTCCAATGTTATACTATGCGAGTAAACCAACCACAAATACGCTGGTGGCAGGGTTGTACCATTCCGATGGGGATAAAGCCGACTACATACCAAGACTCACATTATTTCGATGATAAAACAATCACTACATGGTCAAACGCGGACTTTCGGGAGTCAATTGTCTAGGTGACACATATCTATACTCTTAGATTACATAGTTGATTAGGGAAGAAATTAAAAATAAGTTGCACATGCCTTACCTACAGTTTTCCCCAACTAGATAAGTATCTCTCGATGCTTTTCGAAATTTGAATAAATAAATCTTCTAACTAAAAGAAATGTTAAACATACAAATATTATTATAACCTTCGACAATATAACTTAGGTTTTGTTCATGAATTAGGTTCTTACAAGGCGGAACACGCTCAAAGCACAACTGGCATACCCCCTCTCAAGAACTAGTCATTATAAGGACGCAGACGATAGAGCCCCGAAGACATCCACCCGAACTAGAATAAAACCTATGGACAGGGACAAGAGCCCCACATTTGACCGGAGACTGTTCCTAGTGACGCTGAAGACCATTGCCAACTCTCCTCGACTGTCACGTATAATGACTAAAACTTGGTTGCTATTCAGATTCACACCGACCATGACTTATAAATTCAACGAATGCGTTGAATCTCATCAGTAATGTTAGCGCAACATCGGGTGAGGGTCGAGTTTGGGAGCATTATTAATTTTTGGGACATTCCTTTGAGCAACACACCTTTGTGGGAGAGACACCACTTCTCCACCTAAAACCTTAAGGTGATAGGTGAGTGGGTTCTCCCACTTATATATGCTCAAGTCACCACACACATTTCCAATATGGGACAATTATCCATACTCACACTTGATTCTCAACACTCCCCATCAAGTGTGAGTCTTACACAATGCTCCCCATCATGTGGAAGCTTATCTTCCACATACACTTGTATCCGTTGACTTCAACTACATGTATCCGTTGACTTTAAACTACAAGTTTTAGTCGGTCCCTTTTTTCTCGAACCAAAGGCTCATGATACCATTGTTAGCGCAACATCGGGGGAGGGTCGAGTTTGGGAGCATTATTAATTTTTGGGACATTCCTTTGAGCAACACACCTTTGTGGGAGAGACACCACTTCTCCACCTAAAACCTTAAGGTAATAGGTGAGTGGATTCTTCCACTTATATATGCTCAAGTCACCACACACATTTCCAATGTGGGACAATTATCCACACTCACACTTGATTCTCAACAAGTAAAACATACCACAATTAGCTCCAAAGAATCGGAGATGATAGGACTAACAGGATAAACCCCCATCAACATAAATACATAGGTTTGATCACGACAAGAGCAGGAACCACAAGTTAGTTCGGAACTTAGAAACCAAGCCAACAATGACCCAGATAATAAAGCGGAATGACCATGAAGAAAAATTAAATAAATCACATCATATACGGAAAAAAATCAAATGAAAAGGTAAATACATAAATATGATTATTCATGCAGGTCGCAAGAGAACATAAGGGCACAACACCCTATTAGCATTAAAATAAAAAGTGAATCCTCTCCACCCTAAGGAGTTGCACTGATGTCCTCCACCAAAGCTTCATACCGAACGACCTTGAATGAATCTTGAATGGATCGAGTTGTGAGAGGAGAATATAGATGTTTGAACAAAGTGTTTCCGCCTGATCGACTGTATTCGAAGGCTCCATATACCTTCTTAAAAGTCCGTTGAAGGAACTTATGAACCCTCTTAATGAGGATAACAAATTAAATATATAAGACTAAGAGGTTTTATTTAAATTTTACATGGGTCTCTCCTTTATTTAAAGTTTTAATGAACTCTCAATCAAAAAAGTTCAAAAATGAACTTCATCGAATTTTCATTATTACACACCTTAATTTAGAATAGAAATAATTAATATTAAGAGTTAAAAGGTAGTGCACTGACAGTGTAAAATAGTTTTACACTGTCATCCAATAGAAAATCATAAATGTGTCATGTCATTAAATTTTTTTTAAATAAAATTATGATTTAATTGGATAAAATTATGGTTTAATTACCCTTAATCCTAATTAAACATAATTAATACAACAACCAACAAAATCATAATTAATTTAATAACAATTCCATTTCCATATAAATCAGAAAACAAAGTGCATGAATGAATCACATCGTCACCGAACTCCTTCTTCCCAAACCATTTTTTTATTCATTTTTTCTGCAAAAGTCCATTGTTAATTCTAAACCATACAAACACCAAAATCCAAAACACCTTTTCCCGCTACACTTTTATATATATATATATATTTCATTTCTCTATTCTTCCATATTTTTTTTATATAACAAAATCTGTTACATTTCTAATAGCCACAAACGATTCCATTTTCTCTCTCCTCCGAATAGTAGAGAGAGAAAGAGAAGAGAATCAACAAAAATGTCTCTTCATTCTCCGTTGGTTGATGAAGAAACGAAACGGAACAACAAGGAAAAAGATAGAAGAGAGTTGATTCAGGAAGTGAAGAAACAGTTATGGCTGTCAGGGCCGTTAATTTCGGTTACGCTTTTGAATTTTGGTATCAATCTTATTTCTGTTATGTTTGTTGGTCATCTTGGTGAGTTGGCTCTTTCTGGTGCTTCCATGGCTACTTCTTTTGCTTCTGTCACTGGTTTCAGTTTATTGGTTAGTTTTTCTATGCTTTTTCATTGTTTATACACTTTTTTTCTCTCTTTAATTATGTATGAATATTTGTGACTGATACACGTAGATTCTGTGATAAGGAGAGTAGATTAGACGAAGAAGAGAAAAACAACCCAAGGAGGTAGAGAAAAACTATCAGAGAAGTTATTAAGAAATTTTTTGAGATTAACTATTTCGATAGAAGTTAGTTAGTTGGTTGGTTGGTTGGTTAGTTTGTTAGTTGAGGTTGTTATATGACTATTTGTGTAAATAGGAGAATACAATGTAGAGTTGATGATTATTGAATATTGTAAACCATTTGTGAATAGAGTAGCAACTTTATTGTAAAGGGGAAACAAGATTATGGATAATAGACGTAGATTCTGTGGTAAGGAGAGTAGATCAGACAGAGAAGAGAAAAACGACCGGAGGTAGAGGAAAACCTAGAAAACTATAAAAGAAGTTATTAAGAAATTTTTTGAGATTAATGATTTGGATAGCAGTATGGTAGAACATTATGGCGGAAGTTGATTCATATAGCCGGCTCCACCTAGTAGGATAAAACTTGATTGTTGTTATTGTAGAGTAGTTAAGACTTGTTATTAGAAGTTAATTGGTTGATTGATTAGTTAGTTAGTTAGGTAGTTAGTTAGTTAATTAGTTGAGGTTGTTATATGGCTATTTGTATAAATAAGAGAATACAATGTTGAGTTTATCATTATTGAATAATGTATATCATTTGCGAATAGAGTAGCAATTCTATTGTAAAGGGGAAACCAGATTATGGATAATAATCTTTTGTTTGACTTGTTATTATTTTTGTTTGTTTTTGGTTTGGTTAAATAGGTTGGAATGGCAAGTGCATTAGACACATTATGTGGACAATCATACGGTGCAAAGCAGTACCGCATGTTAGGCGTACACATGCAGAGAGCAATGTTAATTCTCATGGTGGTCGCGATTCCTCTTGCGGTTATTTGGTCAAACACAAGATCCATTCTCATTTTACTTGGCCAAGATACTGAAATATCTACAGAAGCTGGAAACTATGCTAAGTTAATGGTTCCATGTCTTTTTGCTTATGGTCTTTTACAATGCCTCAACAGATTCTTACAGACACAAAATATTGTGTTTCCGATGATGTTTAGCTCTGCGATTACGACATTACTACACCTTCCTGTATGTTGGTTTATGGTATACAAGTCTGGATTGGGTAGCAGAGGGGCTGCCGTGGCAAACTCTATATCCTATTGGATCAATGTTACCATACTCGCACTCTATGTCAAGTTTTCTCCTTCGTGTAAAAATACTTGGCATGGATTTTCCAAGGATGCACTTGCACTTAACAACATCCCTATTTTCTTGAAGCTTGCCATTCCTTCAGCTGTCATGGTTTGGTAATTACTTTCTCTAATTTTTTTTGAAAGGAAAAGTGCTCATAATGCGGCTACTCTTGCTATAGTCCTTATAGATTCTGATGTTGTTTCCATGTTTCTTATTAAAATCATCGTGGCGAGCAGCTTGGAAATGTGGTCATTTGAACTAATGGTTCTCCTTTCTGGTCTTCTTCCAAATCCAAAGTTAGAAACATCAGTGCTTTCTATCTGGTAGGTTTTCTATTTGAGATTCTCTTTGATGTTGTATTCAAATTATTATTATCATTATAATTTTCATCAACTTATCATTGGTTGTCAGTTTGAATACATCAGCAGCTATTTGGATGATCCCATTTGGTCTTAGTGGAGCAATAAGGTTAGTATTTTCTAATTCTTACGCAATTTTGAATTCAGTAGCAGTCTCATTGTTTTACTTAAGCTGAATCTCTCAAAAACTTTGTTCTCTTTCTTATTTTCATGTTAAACTTTTGTCTCATGCTTTAGAATGGTTGAATGATTCTTGCAGCATCCGTGTTTCAAATGAACTCGGCGCTGGTAATCCACGGGCCGCGCGTTTGGCAGTCTGCGTTGTTGTAGTGATTGCCATTATTGAGAGCATCGTAGTCGGAGCAGTGATAATACTGATACGCAATATATGGGGCTATGCTTATAGTAATGAGGAAGAAGTTGTCACATATGTAGCAACTATGTTGCCAATTCTTGCTGTATCCAACTTCCTAGATGGACTGCAATGTGTTCTTTCAGGTTTCTCTTATTCCCAATAACGTTTGGTTTCTTGTCTTCATTATGGTTGAATAAAAAAACACTGATAAAGTCATAAAAATAATAAATGTGGTTGTTTTTTTCACTTCCATAACATTTGAGACTTAAACAATATCTTGTTTTGCAGCCATTTTTTTTTTACTCAGATTAAGATTTCCTTCTTGCTTGTAGCATAAGCATGAGCTAGAGGATTTCTTTTGTAAACCTCGTAGAGAGGAAACTTCACATGTATTAAATAAATATAACAAGTACAGGGGCGTATGATAGCTATTCAGTCATTACAAATGTTCTCCTTTTAACCTATGATTTAGGCACTGCTAGAGGATGTGGTTGGCAGAAAATTGGTGCTTATGTCAATCTGGGAGCATACTATTTAGTTGGGATTCCGGCGGCCATTTTATTAGCTTTTGTATTGCATGTTGGCGGGAAGGTAAAAACAATTGTTAATCTCTTAACCAAAATCATGATCATATTTGGTTGAACCTGCTAATAAATATAATCATTGTGTAGGGTCTGTGGCTGGGGATCACTTGTGCTCTCCTTGTTCAAGTATTTGCTCTAATGATCATTACAATTCGCACGGATTGGGAGAATGAGGTGAAAACTTTCTTCATTTTTCTAAATGATTTCTTTCATTCTTCTGATAAATATTCGTGCTATGCATTATTTGGTGTTGACACATGCCTTTGTTTTTCTGTTTTCTTTTATTCAGGCAAAGAAGGCTACTGATAGAGTCAATGATTCTATAACAACAGACAGCTTAGTCTCATGAAGAATATGAGCTGATTGTGAAAGAGATATATATGAATGTGATCTATGTTACTGAAACCATGTAACACCATGATACACAGTCGGGTCCTATGCAGTAGTTGTAGAGTTCTTGGATCTGTGTGCAAGTGTGCTCATTTGAATCTTGCATTCAGATCCAATGGCAAAAGTGTATCGATAGAAATGCATAATAATACTTTCAATTTTGAAGTGATAGGATTCAAATGTAATTGTCCCGTGAGAATATAAGATGAATTCAAAATTTTAAACGTAATTAGTATTGAAATTTAAATGTGATTCATTAGTTTCCATATGTTTTTCCTTATCTAGGAGACTAGGACTCCCAAAATCTCATAAATCGGTAATTGTTATAGGTCGGTCAAAGGTCCAATACGAGAGCCCAATCATACATAGCCCTATCGAGACGATCATACATAGAACACAAGTTTCTCAGCAATTTCGTCTTAGATTTGTAAGGAATAGGTGCGTCGTGCGATGCATCTCCAGACGCTAGAGCCATTTGAGACTTTTCATGGTGGTGTAGGATAACACCTAATGGTGAGAAGAGTTTCCCTCTAATATTATAAAGAAAAGGAAAAAAATAATTAACTTTATTAAAAATATTAAGTATTAATGATATCAAATAAATAAATTAATCTCTTTGATTCAACTTAATTTTAATTGATAGTTGTTGTGCAGAACAGATATCTCATTAAATGAATAAGAATTCAAATCTGCAAAATTCAATTATATACAATCCAACATATCTCAATTATAGCAATCATGTCTGTAGGACATGTTGGTGAGTTTCACTAGTAATAATGTAATAACTAGAATTTAACTGTAAAACTTTTTACTTCAACCACAAAACACAGCCATGACAATAATACACGTTTTTCCCGCTATCTTTTTCTCTTCTCTTATGTTTCTTTTTTATCAAAATCAATAAAAAGTGTTAGATTTCATTTCAGACACAGGATTTCACTTTCTCTCTCTCTCCCTCATCCTCTTCCTCTTATGTGAAACTAATAATAGAAGATAGAAACAGAAAGAAAAAAAAGAAGGAAAAGAATGTCTCTTCACACTCCATTGATTGTTGAAGAAACAAAGCAAAACAGCAAGGAAGAAGATAGAAGAGAATTGATTAAAGAAGTGAAAAAACAGTTATGGCTATCAGGACCGTTAATTTCAGTTTCACTTTTGAATTTCGGTATCAATCTCATTTCTGTTATGTTTGTTGGCCATCTTGGTGAGTTAGCTCTTTCTGGTGCTTCCATGGCTACTTCTTTTGCCTCTGTCACCGGCTTCAGTTTATTGGTTAGTTTTTATCCGATTTCTTTACTTTTGATCCTTCATTCGAGTGTTGGACACTGATGCGTGTCGGATACTACGCTACACTTAATTTGTTTTTGTTTTGGTTAAACAGGTTGGAATGGCAAGTGGATTGGACACATTATGTGGACAATCATTTGGCGCAAAACGGTACCGCATGTTAGGTGTACACACGCAGCGAGCAATGTTCATTCTCATGATTATCGCGGTTCCCCTCGCGATTATTTGGGCAAACACAAGATCCATTCTCATTTTACTCGGCCAAGATCCTGAAATATCGACGGAGGCAGGAAACTATGCTAAGTTAATGGTTCCGTGTCTTTTTGCTTATGGTCTAATACAATGCCTCAACAGATTCTTACAGACTCAAAACATTGTATTTCCAATGATGTTTTGCTCCGCGGTTACGACATTACTTCATATTCCTCTATGTTGGATTATGGTATACAAGTCTGGATTGGGTGGCAAAGGGGCCGCCGTAGCAATTTCAATGTCTAATTGGTTGAATGTTATTTTACTCTCACTTTATGTCAAGTTTTCTCCTTCATGTAAAAATACTTGGCATGGTTTTTCGAAGGAGGCGCTAGTACTTAACAGCATCCCTATTTTCTTGAAGCTTGCCATTCCTTCAGCTCTAATGGTTTGGTAATCACTTTTCTGGACCTTGTTAGTTATATTTTCATTTCTCTGTAGAGATTCTATTCTAATGATGTTTCCATTTTTTTTTTATTGAAACTGTCGCGGAGAGAAGCTTGGAAATGTGGTCATTTGAGTTAATAGTTCTCCTTTCCGGTCTTCTTCCAAATCCAAAGTTGGAGACATCGGTCCTTTCTATCTGGTCGGTTTTATATTTGAGATTCTCGTCGATTTTGTTTCGACATTATTATTATTGTTGTTATTTTCATCAACTTATTGTGAGTGACTTGGTTTTGTCAGTTTGAATACACAAGCAGCTATTTGGATGATACCATTTGGACTTAGTGAAGCAGTAAGGTTAGTATTTCTCGGTATATGACTTTTTTCTCAAGCTTTATTTTGCGCGTAGTTAAATAAGTGGTTGAATGATTCTTGCAGCATTCGTGTTTCGAATGAACTAGGGGCTGGAAATCCACAGGCTGCACGTTCGGCTGTGCGCATTGTTGTGGTGATTGCCATTATTGAGAGCGTTTTAGTCGTAACAGTGATGTTTCTTATGCGCAATATATTAGGCTATGCTTATAGCAATGAAGAAGAAGTTGTCAAATATGTAGCAACTTTGCTGCCGATTCTCGCCCTATGCCACTTCCTCGATGCACTACAATGTGTTTTGTCAGGCACGGCTAGAGGATGTGGTAGGCAGGAAATTGTTGCCTATGTTAATCTGGGAGCATACTATTTAGCCGGGATTCCAGCGGCCGTTGTATTAGCTTTTGTATTGCATGTTGGTGGGAAGGTAAATATTATGGTTAATCCTTTAGCGAAAATAGCGATCATGTGATTTGGTTCGATTTGCTGATAAATGTAGATGTACTTATTGTAGGGGCTGATACTGGGGATGATATGCGCACTCGTTGTTCAACTATCTGCTCTAATGATCATTACGATACGCACCGATTGGGAGAAAGAGGTTAGAAACTTGTTCATTTTTCTTATTGATTTTATGATTCATTATTTGATAGTTGATACTGACATGCCTTTGTTTTTTCTGACTCGTTTTATTCAGACAAAGAAGGCTTCTGATAGAGTCAATGATTCAATAACAACCGAGAGCTTAATCTCATGAAGAAGATGATTTTTATTTTTGTTTTGTCAGTGTGTTTTGTTTTCTTATGCATATGACATTTATACTACTAGAAAAGGATATACTTATGCATATGAGATTTATTACAAGGATAAATTGGTGATAAATATGTGTTGTGTTGTGATATCATTATCTTCCAGTGTTGAGTTTGGATGGAAACTGCATTAGCTTGATTTTAAATGTGTTCTTGCATGGAGAGTTTGATAAGGTGTATATGGATATTCTTCGTAAGATACAGTCATCAGTCTACTCGCATAATAGTCTCTATGCATTACTGTTGTCCTATTTGATGATAAAACTTGACTACAGATACTTTAAGAATAACATCCTTATATTTAATGAAGTCTCGCCATTAAGTCACACTTAATGTATCATCAAACCTACTAATAATTCTAAGGATCCAACACGACTTTCCATTTTTGACTCTGACCGTTACAGGATCCAGAATATCACTCTGTCAGATACAATATCCTTCATAAATCAGAGAAACATTACGTTTCTAAAGGGTTATTTGGCGTTACGAAGTCGTTTAATGGTCATTAGACCAATTAAGCTGAGGTCTAAGTTTTAAAAAGGAGTGAAAAGGTGGAACCCCAACAATAATGTAGAGAATTGAATATTTGGTAAAATGCTTGAGTTCCTAATGCACTCAAGTAATTTGATTATATACACACTAGAGAGTAAATACAAGATAAGATTTTCAAGGATGTTGCTAGTTCCTAGATGCATGTATGTAATTTTCTAGGCATAGACTCCTAGGTACATGTATTGACTCCTAAATACAAATTTATAATTCCAATATTTTATAATTCCAACACTCCCCCTCAAGCTGGTGAATGGATATCAATCATTCCCAGCTTGCAAGTCAATTGATTGAAACGATCAGGTGGCAAGCCTTTTGTTAACACATCTGCTAGTTGATGCCTAGAAGGAATGTAGGATGTAGCTATTAAACCACTGTCTAGTTTTTCCTTGATGAAGTGGCGGTCAATCTCAATGTGTTTGGTCCTGTCATGCTGAACAGGATTATGAGCAATACTGATTGTTGACTTGTTGTCACAGAACAACTTCATAGGCCCTTCACATTGTATTTTCAGATCATTTAGAATGATCCTCATCCAAAGTAACTCACAAATTCCTTGAGCCAAAGCTCGAAATTCTGCCTCAGCGCTTGATCGAGCCACTACATTTTGTTTCTTACTTCTCCATGTGACAAGGTTCCCACACAAGAGGGTGCAAAAACCCGAAGTGGATCTTCTATCACTAATTGATCCTGCATAGTCAGCATCGGTGTAGGCTTCTATAGTTAAACTTCCACCTCTTTTGAACAATAGTCCTCTTCCTGGAGTAGCCTTGAGGTATTGCAAGATGCGATCAACAGATTGTAAGTGTCGCATTCTCGGGTCATGCATAAATTGACTCACTACACTGACTGCATAAGCCAAGTCAGGCCTAGTGTGTGCCAGGTAAATCAACTTCCCTACCAACCTCTGATATTGGACTCTGTCAACTTTGGCACTTTCTTCTTCAAGGCTCAACTTGTGGTTTTGCTCTATGGGAACACTTGAAGGTTTGCATCCTAGTTTCCCAGTTTCCTGCAAGAGATCGAGTATATACTTCCTTTGAGATATGAAAATGCCTTGGTTTGAGTAAGCAACCTCAATTCCCAAAAAATACTTGAGTTGTCCAAGGTCCTTCATCTCGAATTCTGCCGATAGTTTTTCCTTTAGCAATTGTTTCTCTGCCTGATCATCTCCTGTAATAATAATATCATCAACATAAACAAGAAGGATAGTCAGTTTTCCTTCATGCGAGTGCTTAAAGAAAAGAGTGTGATCTCCTTGACTCTGCTTGTAGCCTAAGTACACCATTGCTTTTGTGAATCTTCCAAACCATGCTCTAGGAGATTGTTTTAGCCCATATAAGGCTTTCCTCAATCGACACACCTTGTTGGATCCACATGAAGGGCCAAATCCCGGCGGGATTTCCATGTACACCTCTTCTTCTAAGTTTCCATGCAAGAATGCATTTTTGACATCAAATTGTTGTAATTCCCATCCATAGTGAGCAGCAAGAGATAATAAGATTCGAACAGTGTTCATTTTCGCAACTGGAGCAAAGGTTTCCTCATAATCTATGCCATATGTTTGTGTGTATCCTTTTGCTACTAGTCTGGCTTTGTAACGATCAAGAGTACCATCTGATTTGTGTTTGACTGTATAGATCCACCTGCAACCAACGGGTTTCTTGCCTTCCCGTCTATCAACAATCTCCCAAGTTCCATTTTTTTCAAGAGCTTTCATTTCCTCATCCATGGCTTGGACCCAATTTCTATCTTTCAATGCCTCTTGAACAGATGATGGGATGACCACAGAGTCAACTGCAGAAATAAAACTTTGATGCTGCAAGGAAAGATTTTTAGTGGAGACAAATTGAGATATAGGGTATTTGGCACATGACCTTTTCCCTTTCCTTAAAGCAATAGGCAAATCATCTGTATTAGTGTCGCAAGTGTCAGAGCTATGGGAATCACTAATAGGATTATGAGTTTCAACACTTACCTCCGGTTCTGGCAATTGGAGTTGTGTTTGGAGCAGGTCGGGCTTACTTCTTCTTTGATACACTAAGGTTGGCTCACCAGCCTTAGTTTTTGTTGGTATGGAAGATGATGGTTCCTGCAAAATAGACGACAAAGGAGGGACAAAAATAGAAGCAGGCGACTCAGATTCTGTATTTGGAGAAGCAGGATCAATAATAGGAGGATCAGTAATAGGACTTGACACAGGATTCACAGCCGACTCGGGAGACTCAATTGTAGGACCGGTAATAGGACTTATGAGAGGAGTCATGGGCAACTCTGGTAGGACTAAAAATTCGGAATCAGATTCTACATTCTGAATGCTCTCCCCCTGAAGCTGAGGACGAGAGAAGTAGGCTAAATTCTCATGAAACGTGACATCTTTAGAGACAAAGTACTTACGACTAGGAGGATGATAGCATTTGTATCCTCTCTTGTTTGGGGGATAGCCAACAAAGATGCATCTGGCTGCACGGGGGTCCAACTTACTTCGGTGTTGTTTATGGATATGGACAAAGGCAACACAACCAAATACTCGAGACTCGAGACTTTGCAAAATAGAAACAGAAGGAAACCGTGAAGTCATAAACTGAACAGGACTGACATTACCTAACATGCGAGATGGAACTCGATTAATCAAGTAGGCAGCTGTCAAAACGGCTTCTCCCCAATATGAATTAGGAACTGCCATTTGGAAGAGAATGGCTCGAGCAACTTCAAGTAAATGACGATTCTTTCTTTCTGCAACACCATTTTGTTGTGGGGTGTCGACACATGTAAATTCATGAACTATTCCCCGTTGACTGGTAAAATTTGAAAGGATGTGATTGGCATACTCTTTGCCATTGTCAGAGCGGATTCTTTTAATCCCCTTGCCAAATTGTGTTTGTACCATATTTAAAAAACTAATAAACAATTCTGGTGTTTCTGATTTATCCTTCATCAAGAAAATCCAAGTTGCTCGAGTACAATCATCAATAAATGATACAAACCATTTAGCACCCGAAATATTAGAAATAGGTGCTGGTCCCCATACATCAGAATGTATGAGATCAAAAGGTTCAACACTTCTATTGGAACTAGGAGTAAAAGAGACACGATGATGTTTAGCTAACTCACAAACGTCACATTTAAAAGACTCAACTGAATGATGTAAAAATAAAGAAGGAAACATAGACTTAACTAAAGAGAATGGTGGATGACCAAGACGTTTGTGCTGAAGCCAAATTTGTGCGGCGGAATGAGAAGAGGACACCGAAGACTCAGTCTGCAAGTAGGAAGCCAACACCTTCGAACAATTTGGTTCATTAGATAGGTAGTACAACCCTCCCTTTTCCTTAGCAACTCCAATTGTCTTCCCCGTGGTAAGATCCTGAAAAACACAATAAGAAGTGAAAAATATTACTTTACAGTTCTGATCACGGGTGAGTTTACGAACAGATATTAGGTTGTGAGAGAGTGTGGGAACATGTAGCACATCCTGTAATTGAAGTGAAGGTTGCAAGTTAACACTCCTAGAGCCATCAATACGAGCATAAGAACCATTAGCAACCGTAACATAACGGTTCTTCTCAGAGGAGGTGTAAGATGAAATCCAACTGGGATTGAATGTCATATGGTCGGTGGCACCAGAGTCCAAAATCCAAGCATTCTTAGGGATTTTATCGCAAACACTAAAGGATTGAGAGCATACGCTCAAGCCGGTCATCGGTCGAGAACAACTACCAAAAGGCTTACTGACAGAGTCAAGTATAACCTTTAAATGATTCACCTCATCCTCGGTGAATGATAAAGAGTAATCAGCATAATTTTTTTTAGCCATTAGAAGCAAGCTAAAAATAAAAATAACAAGAAGATGAAATATTCCTCAAGAGGGGCCTACAAGACAGCAATGAAGGGTTGACATATGAAAGAAATAAAGAGGGGTTTGAGTGAGGTGTTTCGGACAGTGTAACAAGGCTGCAATGAAGGGTAACAAGGCTGCAATGAAGGCAGCAGAAAAATTGCAATGAAGGGTAACAAGGCTGCAATGAAGGCGGAAAAATTGTCACGATGAAGGTGACTTAGGATTTACCGAAATGAAGACGGCTAGGGTTTATGCGGAAGCAAGTCTCTCAAGATCGAGAGCTCTTGATACCATGTAGAGAATTGAATATTTGGTAAAATGCTTGAGTTCCTAATGCACTCAAGTAATTTGATTATATACACACTAGAGAGTAAATACAAGATAAGATTTTCAAGGATGTTGCTAGTTCCTAGATGCATGTATGTAATTTTCTAGGCATAGACTCCTAGGTACATGTATTGACTCCTAAATACAAATTTATAATTCCAATATTTTATAATTCCAACAAATAATGACTGTTAAATTAAATCTAACTAGAAAACTATTAAAAAGAAGTGAACAAAAACCATGGAGTGAAATAATTAAAAGATATCATAATCAATTTGTACTCTTCTTGGAAGGCTGCATTAAATATTGTTTAGTAAAAAAACATTGACAATGACATTGTGCCCCTAGGAACACATGTAAATGTACTATAATGACGTACATAATATTCTTTTCCTAAAGAATCCAATTTTAAAATTACTTTGAGATCACACAATTCATATTTTTATATTTTTAAAACATAAATTTTGGTCCAATGATAACGACCATGGTGACTTGCATGTGTGGATCCAACACATCTCATTTTCCTCTGACTTTGTTTCAGAAACAAGAACAATGGACACAGAACACCAACATAACTCATCTCTACAATCTCCTTTGATTCAAAACTCAAAACAAGATGTAGAAAACCAAAGAGAAAGAACAAAAGTTGTTGAAGAAGTGAAGAAGGTTTTATGGTTAGCAGGACCATTAATATTTGTTAGCCTGTTAAATTATAGCCTACAAGTTATAGCTATCATGTTTGTTGGACATGTTGGTGAGTTGCCTCTGGCTGGTGCTTCCATGGCCACTTCTTTTGCCACTGCCACTGGTTTCAATGTAATGGTCAGTTTCATTTCTTTCCCTACTTACAATCATATGGAAACTTATCCACTTTGAGATTTTAAGTTTTCGAAGACTACGTGTAGGTTAGCCACCTCTGTAGCATTGACATCTTTGAATAAAAAGTGCGTCAGGGTCAGTGTTAGACACTAATACTGACACGACACCGACACTTATGGTTACGTTTAATGTATTTATTTTCTTAAATTATTATCGATGTCGATGTGTTAGTGTTGGTGTAGTGTGCGATGTCTGTGTCTGTGTCTGCGCTTCCTAGTTAGCCACGATTTAACTATGTCAAAATACAGGTAGGAATGGCAAGTGCGTTGGACACATTATGTGGCCAATCATATGGAGCAAAACAGTACAGAATGTTAGGCATACACATGCAAAGAGCAATTTTGATTCTAATGACGGCAAGCATTCCAATAACATTTATTTGGATAAACACTAAATCCATTCTCATTTTCCTTGGCCAAGATCCTGAAATATCTACAGAAGCTGGTAACTATGCAAAGCTAATGGTTCCAAGCATTTTTGCTTATGGTCTTCTACAATGCCTCAACAGATTCTTACAGACACAAAACAATGTGTTTCCAATGATGTTTTTCTCTAGTGTCATAACTTTACTACATGTTCTTTTGTGTTGGATTTTGGTTTTCAAATCTGGACTTGGAAGCAGTGGTGCTGCTCTAGCAAATTCTATATCTTATTGGTTGAATGTTGTTATGCTTACAATTTATGTCAAGTTTTCGAGTTCATGTAAAAAAACATGGACTGGATTTTCCAAAGAAGCACTTCATAATATCCCAATGTTTCTTAGGATTGCAACTCCTTCAACTATTATGGTTTGGTATATACCACAAATTGTTTACTTATGAGTAAATAATCATTCTGGTTCTTAAACGCGTGAAGCGTTGTTACTAGCGTAGTATCTCTGAATGTGTCAAAATTACATACTACGGAGTGAAGTAATTTTGATACATTTAAGGACTATCGTGACACTGCCTCGTACAATTAAGGACCGAAATGACTATTTTTGAGCTGTGATTCTCGTGTATTGTTTCGTTTTTCTAATCTCAATGAATCATGTCAAACAGCTTGGAAATGTGGTCGTTTGAATCTATGGTTATCATATCCGGTCTTCTTCCTAATCCGAAGTTGGAAACCTCAGTGCTATCTATCTGGTTGGTTCTTTATTTCATACTCTTTTCAATCGTGTTAAACATACTTGACAGTTGACATTATTGTTATTGATGACTCGTTTTCGTTAGCTTGAGCACAGTATCAGCTACTTGGATGATTCCTCTTGGACTCAGTGGAGCTGTAAGGTTAGTATAACTTGTGTGTGATGCGTGCGCGAGCATGGTTTCAATAGTATACATATATGAAAAAGCCTCATTTTAGTGTGTGTACGGTGCGTGCGCGAGTGTGGTTTCAATAGTATGTGATCAATTTTTGCAGCATTCGTGTTTCGAATGAACTTGGTGCTGGTCATCCGTGGGCTGCACGTTTGGCTGTGTGCGTTGCTGTTGTGATTGGAATTATCGAGAGCATCTTAATCGGAGCGGTGATGATACTTTTACGCAATATATGGGGCTATGCTTATACCAACGAAGTAGAAGTCGTCCAATATATTTCAAAAATGATGCCGATTCTCGCGTTATCAAACTTCCTAGACGGACTACAATGTGTTCTTTCAGGCAATGTTAGAGGATGTGGTTGGCAGAAAATCGGTGCTTATGTCAATATGGGATCGTACTACTTGGCTGGGATTCCATTAGGCATTGTATTGGCTTTTGTATTTCGCATCGGTGGCATGGTAAGAAAATAGCTTGTAACTAACTTTGACACACTTGAATCAACATGATCATTTCATTCAAATTGCTGATAAGAACTTAATGTAGGGACTATGGTTGGGGATTATATGCGCGCTTATTGTTCAAGTATTTTCTCTAACGATCGTTACAATTCGTACGGATTGGGAGAAACAGGTTAACTTTTTATTAATAATCTCTTTCATTTAGTATTCATGTGATGCATTATTGTGTACTGACATAGTTTTTCGTTTTTTCGGTTTTCTTTTATTCAGGCAAAGAAGGCTACTGATAGAGTTTATAACTCAATAACGCCAGAGAGCTTAGTCTCATGAAGAATGTGAAGGATATGTACTTTAGTGTAATGTTTTCTTACTCAATATCTTCATGTAATGTTGAGGAAAAAGAGCATGTGCTGTTTATAGGTGTTAGTAAATGTAAATGTGATCTATGTTAGTGACAAATGTATTCGGGCACCACATGTTCACCAACTTCTACTTGGTTTTATCCGAACCATATTGATACTTTTATGCAATAAATGGTCTCTAACTACTTTCTCCAAAGGAAAAATTCTCATTGGTAAGAGTTGGTGATGAGAAATTAAGACACAATAACAAAACAATACATAGCGGATATAAAATTTCCCAAACATATAACAACCTATTAGGAAATTCAGACACAATAACAGAACAATACACAACGGATTCACAAAATAGCGTTAATAATTTCAAATCACAAAGCAAATTAGCTTACAAATAAGAATCAAAGAGCTGAAAAATTACTCAAATATGCAACTTGAGTGGGAGACATATATCTCTCAACTCAGACCTTGTTTTCAAATTTTGAAGGGTAAAAAGTTAGATACAGGTGTTGTGCCATGCCCTCCAAACTTGAGTTTGATCCAACGGTTAACGGATTTGCGATCGTCAATTTAGTGACATTAGTGGCAGAAAAACGAGAATAGATTTCTCTCACTTTTTCTCTCTTTTGAATCCTTATTTTTTTCTCTATCTCTCTCAACCCTAAATTAATTATCTTCACTTAAATAAATGAGACAAATAAACTATTCATATTTGTAGCAAAAGCCTATATTATTCAACAAGATGGAGTAGACTTTCCACAACTCTCATTTCAATTGGCTTTCATCATTCTAAATATGATAACTCTCTCTTCATCAAATCATCATAAAGATATTTCACAACACTTCTCATCTCCATAAAAGAAACTTTTCTTAGGTGATTTCAAGTACTCCCTTCGTCTCATATTATAAGCAAATTCTACTTTTTAGGTTCATTGAATAATTAATGCATTTGGTCTACATATAGACCGGATATATTAATTATTCAATGAGCCTAAAATATAAAATTTACTTATAATATGAGATCGAGGGAGTACTTACTTAGATTTTCACTAATGCCATCGACATCCTGGATGATACTAGATTACTTGCTGCCAAGCCTAATATTACACCAAAGATTAAAGATTCAGCCTAATATTACACCAAAGATTAAAGATTTCTAAATCTTTGATGTTGCAAGCATAGTCAAATACATAAAAAAATGCTCTAGCTCATGGTACTTTTTTTTATTGTTTTTCAAAACAATAAGGCAAAATTTGAAGGTGTTTCTTCTTGGACCAAAATCATCCTCAACCACTTTAACACTATTCTATTATGAGTTATCGATAAATTGGTGAGGTGTTTTCTTGATGTGGAGGTGCAGTAGTGTGGAGTATACTTGCAAGGTTGACACTCTAATGTCTAAGTCATGAAGTGAATGAAAAGAAGGTAGAGTGAATTATGATGGGAATTATACCTTAGATTGAACATGGGGTGATTTATATATGATGGATGATAATTGAGCTTATAGCGTATTATATTGGTATAAGTGCAAATTCCCCGTTGGAGGGGCCACCAGAACTCTTTCAGAATAGACGATGTAGTATGTTGTCCTTGCGAGAGTTCTATAGTTATCTATTTATTGGAATGAGTGTTCAACATTTAACTATGAAGATCATTATCTATGTCACTCGTCTATCTATGAAAACGTGGAAATGATGTGTACTTACCTATAATAGGAGAGGAAGTTAAAAAAGAGAAAGCAATTAGGGTCGACTCAATCAGTCATGTGGTTAAACCAACAACTATTTGCACTGTTCTTTACCATTTCTCTGTCTAAGTCATGGCCTATTCATCAATTAGATGTCCATAATGCATTTCTATATGGTGAACTTCATGAGATAGTCGATATGCATCAACCACTGGGTTTTTCGTGATCCTCATCACCTAGATTATGTGCGCCGCTTGCGAAAATCACTATATGGTCTTAATCAAGCTCCTTGCGTATGGTAATAGAGCTTTGCTGACTTTGTCGCCACCATTGGATTTCAGCAGAACACCTTTGATCATTCACTCTTCATATATTGTCGTGGCTCTGACATGGCTTACATCTTACTCTAGGTTGATGACATCATTCTCATCACCTCCTCTCATGACCTACATAAATCTATCATGGCACTCCTTGCCTCCGAGTTTGCTATGAAGGATCAGAACCGCTGAGCTATTTTCAAAGTATTGCAGTGAAAAAACATGCAGAAGGATTGTTTATTAGTTAGTACCTATGTCGGCGATATTATTGCTCGAACAGGCATGACCTCATGCAAACCATCCACTATTCCAGTTGACACAAAGAAGAAGCTCAATATCTCTGTCGGCACTCCATATGATGATCCTACATTATATTGGAATCTTGTTGGTACTTTGCAGTATCTCACATTTACCCGTCCTGACATCTCCTATATTTTTCAACAAATGTGTCTTCACATGCATGCTCCTTGCACTGAGCACATGATTACACTAAAACGCATCCTATGTTACGTTCATGGCACCTTACAAATTGGATTGTGTAACACTCCATATTTTCTTAATTTAATTTACTTAATTTTTTAAATTGAATTAAAAAAATTATTTGGCATTTTATTGAACTTATTAGAGAATTGCCAATAAATAAGGTTATTGGGCCAAGTTGTGGTTAGTAATGGAAGGGGTGTGATTGGTAGGCCCTATTACTAAAGTTACTTTGCTTTATTTTCATAAAGTAAGATAATTGGGAAAAGGAGAGAATAGAAGCAAAGAAGAAGAAAAGTTCAAAACGTGAGAAGAGCAGGGAACGTGAAGAAGCGCGAAAAGAGGGAGACTCAAGATCAACCTTAAGGTAAGGGGGACTCTTCCATTTAGCATCTATTATGAGATTATAGATGGTGGGATTGAATGAGTATGTTGTTTATGCCGATTGTGATATGTGTTAGGTTTTGGGATAATTGGGGTTTTGGGAGATTTGATAAATTGATTGAATAATGTTATGTATGATGTTAGATTACCATTAAAACGTGCTAAAGTTGTGTTAAAAGGTGTATTCTTGTACTGTTTGGTGATTTAACATGTCATGGTACACATTGGATGGAATGTGGAATGGTACGGGTGCTGTAAAATGGCAATTTTGGGGTTACAGGTACGAAGTAACCGGTTACTGGGGTTTGGGTAATCGGTTACCAATGAAGTTTGGGAGGCAGTAACCAGTTACTGAAATGGCAGTAACCGATTACCCCTATTAAAAACAAAACTCTGGGCTACGTGAGATGCAGTAACCGGTTACTGGGGTTTGGGTAACCGGTTACCACTGTTTGTTTTTGAAAAATAAAATATTTTGTAAAAGCCATAACTTTCAAACCGTATGTTCGTTTTTAGTGTCGTTTCAAGCATGATGAACCTTATGAAATAATGTATGTTCTTAGATGATGAAATTAGGTGTAACTTTGATTATTTTAGATCATGATTTATTTGCTTGTTGAATGATGTATTGTGTATATATATGATGAGATATGACAATACATGCTATGTTTAAATGCATGAGTTATATGATGATTTGTTTGATTGTATTAATGAAGCTTATGAGATATTCTATGAAAGGATATGAGTATGATGTGAGTATTTTGTTAATTTGATGGATGATGTATTGTTGACATATATGATGAAATGTGACAATATAAGATGTGTTTGAAAACATGATTATGTGATGATTGTTAAGAATTGTATAATGATGATTGATTTGTTTTGGATGATGGGAATACATGTATATTCTTTATGGACGACGATGATGAGGATTGATGTGGTTATATGTATGTCCATAATGATGATGATGATTGATTTGTAGTGAATGATGTTAATATATATATATATACATGCTTGATGATGATCGATGATGATGGATTGAGTATTGGATGATGTTACTCATAGACTTGACGATGGTATAAGTATGTTTCATATATGTTTGCATGCATTCATAATCATTATGAGGTTGTATCCATGACGATGTGTTGGATCAGTGAAGGGCATGATTCCCATTGTGTGGAATCTGTGCTGGCAGGGCCGTATCTCGACGATGTTGGATCGGTCGGTAGGTTAATCCCATTGATGATGTTGGTACCACATGCATGTAGTTGCATTGCATTAGGATATTTGCATTATTATAACATGAATGGAAGATTGTCCAATGTTATAATATGTTGTGATTGATGAGTGTTGTTGTGAATCTGATCATAATTGCAATTGGGTGAATAATATGCAAATGATGTCTTACTATTTATAACTTATAACATTTTCTAATTGAGAATGAGACTCACCCTTACATGTTGTCATTTTCAGATTGAAGATAGCGGCTTTCGACTCGGTGAGGATTAACTCATGAGTCAGTGTGTTAGTTTAGCGTCAAGTGTCATGCTCTGATAATTGTAACACTGGGGAACGTTAGCTTAGGGTTCATGTTTTAATAACTCTACTTTTATGATCTTGGTTTTATTTTGGAATGTAGTATTAAAGATGTTATACTCATCCGAATGTTGGATTTCCGCTGTGTTGACATGAGATTATTTTATGAGTTATGATGAATTATGTTGAATTTCCTCAGTGAATGCATGGCAATGACGTATGATGTTTGTTTTTTTAAACATAATTGTGGCACCCTTGTTTCATGTACTCTGAAATATTTATTTAATTGTCGTGAGGTTTAGAAGGGTGTTACAGATTGCATCTCTATCATTCTCCTATCGAGAAGCTTGTTTCCTACACATATGCTGATTGGGGTGGATGTCCTGAAGCTCGTTCATCTACTTTGGGTTATTGTGTTTTTCTAGGTGACAACCTAATTTCATGGTCTTCCAAGTGACAACCTACACTTTATCGTTCCAATGTAGAGGCTGAGTACCGAAGCGTTGCTTATGTGGTTTCAGAATCATGTTGGCTCTGCAACCTTATCTTGGAGCTTCATTTTCCTATTTCTCAGGCTACTCTTATGTATTGTGACAGTGTCAATACTATCTAGCTATGCGACAATCCTATCCAGCATTAGTGCACAAAACACACTGAAATGGACCTTCCCGACACCAGATTATTGATATCTTCACCAAAGGTCTCCCTAAAGTTTTATTTGATGATTTTAGGACCAGTCAAAGCGTCTGTCAACATCCCGCTTCGATTGCGGGGTGTGATAGACTATGTATTTATTTGTTAATAGAATATGTATTTATATTTGTATATAAGTTTCACATCGACTATAACATGTAATGAACTGTAAATCTTTATATGTAAAAATCAGTCTCTGAAGCACTATTCTCACACGGTTGATCTCAATATCTTACAAAAACACCCAAAAAAACAAGTTGCTTGACAGAAACCGTCCCGTCCACAAGAATTTAACGTCGGTGCTGATGGAAAAAATCATGGACGAACATCTGCAACACCTCTGTGTCGCTGCTTTCACCTCAAGCTTAACAAGACACCTTCCCTGCGAACTTTATTATGGAGAGTTCAAAAGTTATTAAATGTTGGCATTTATCTAAAACACATCCACAACAACCAGCATACATAGAACAACAAAACAAACTTCAAGCCTCCTTCCACCACTAAAAGCCACTAGCAACACCCCGTAACAACCAACCTTTCGCCTAAAAAAGACAGTACGATTGCAGCACTCAACAACCTGACTCCAAGAGCCTGCAACCTGCACAACATACTGAGAGCTGCAACTTCACCCGACAAACCACAAACACTGTCTTGGACAAATCATCCATTTGTTGAGAGGGTAGGAGAATCTGTCGCTTTATTACTTCTCAACCAATTCCAAAACAAGATTTTGATTTTTTCGACCCAATCCTCTATCGGTCTGACTTTTTTTTGAAATATTTTTCATTACGCCCTTTCCACATTACCCAAATGCTAACAAACCAAACTACACTGTATTTTTCAATTTTATTTCTGTTTGATCTGCATAATCCTCTGAACTGATGAAAGTTTGACATAACACAATTGTGCATTACAATATATATGTTTAACCAACGGAGAATCTCGGACCACACGTGCTTATTTAATTTAGACTAAACAAAAATGAGAAACACTTTCCATCAACCTACATCCATAAGGACAAACCAATTAATTTTCATTCAACACTCCTCTCTTTTGTAAATTATCCTTTGTTGGTATTTTGAAAGAGACGACACTAACACTGCTTCCTTCAAAGGAACAAGTTTGTCTTAATTGATTGAAAGTTCCTCATACTACTAGGTGTATTGGGAAGTGTAATGCATGCATGACACTACTTTGAAGAATCCACCAAAATTAAGTTAGATGGTTAATATAGGAGTAGATGATGGTCCGATTTTAAATTGATAGAAAGAATTGAAGATCCTAACTTTCAAGCGGTCCCGGGCATGCATGCAATAACATGTGAAGTGTGAACCATGCAATTTGATATAGGGGAGACAAGACAAACAATCCTTGTCCTATTTCTAGTCCTAGAATAGTAAAACTACTTCATCATCATTAAGATGTGTATTTGGACAATAAGTTCTAGCCCTACTCTAATCCTACACACATCAGTCCTACTCCTACTCTAATCAATGACAAAATTTGCTCTCAAACATGGAGTAATTTTCGGTTCCACTCAAGAAAAAAATTTATACTTAAAAAAAGATAATAATATGTTGAAAAATACTTGCATGAACACAAACATAACAAGTGGCTTTACAAACAGCCAATCACAAATTTTTATTAATTAAAAAACAAAAATAGTTTTTTTCTCTCTCCTACTCAATCACAACCACTCCATGAATCCAATTAAAAAAGAAGTTAAATTTTAAATAAATTTAAAAATTTCTCTTTTCTTATTGGTTGTTTCTAACACTAATGATTTATGTGCGTATCCATGCAAGTTTTTCTCTAATATGTTCTCCTTTGTCAAAGAAAACAAATTATTCAATTAATTAATTCATGTATATTAAAATAAAATATTATTTAAAGAAAAGCAAAATTAATAATTTTACTAAAATCTACATTTATTGTAAATGTAAGGTAGAAGATTTTAAATTAAAAGTGTTATAAATAATACTCCTCTTTATTACCATCGATGTACTATATCAATTTTTTTTCTAAATTATTTGTTCATGTAATAATCTTTTTAAATCAATTCAGTTTGGTAGTTATATAAAGATACTGGATAAAAGGATGGATAGAAGGATGCGAATTTGAATATTTGACATCTCATTTATTTTAAAAGGTATATATATATATATATATATATATATATATATATATATATATATATATATATATATATATATATATATATATATATATATATATATATATATATATATATATATATATATATATATATATATATATATATATATATATATATGAAGAGGGATATATTTACTCCAAGAGTAAGTGTTGAACACTTACTTCAAATCTTAAATATTGATTTTCATTAATCTAACGATTTTAATTGATCATTTAATCTAATTATTTTTGGAAATATTTTTTTATATAAAACTTTAATTAAAGCCGTTGGATTAATGATTATCAATGGTTATGAGAATGGATAACTTAAATGAGAATGTGAGAATGAATCTGAACCATTAGATATTAAAATAAATGATGGAGATTATGTGTCATTTTTTTTCTCCTCCATCATTCTCATATAAGTTACTTATTCTCATAAGATATTGCAATATTAACGGCCTAACAATAAAGAGAGAATAAAGAATACAAATTAACATGTACTCCCTCCGGCCTGAATTATTAGCAAATATTTTCATAGTTGATAACAACAAAACATAGTTAACCATAGGTGGAAAATCACAAAAAACAGAAGAAAGACATTTAGGAAATCGATAACGAAGATGAAAATGGAAATCAAAAACAGAAGGAAGACATTGAAATCGATAGCTTACAAGAGGTGCAAGGATGATGATTTCTGGGTGCAACGATGGTGATTTTCGAACGAGGAAGCTAGGGTCTGAGGCTTTGGGTTTTCACTGCAGAGAGAGAAGGAGAAAAAGGAAAAGTGAAGTTCAGAGTTAAGAAATGAGACCGGTGTCATTCAGCAAGTTGAAAAGGTGTATTGATTCGAAAGGTTGGAAGGAAAAAGCCAATGGGTAATATATAGAAATGTTAAGAAAGAGGTAATTGGAAAAATTAGAAGAGAGTGTCATTTGGAGGAACGAAGTAATGTCATTGGTTGGTATAATTTTTGAATTAGCAAATTACTAAAAAGGGCATTTTTAAGAGAAAATAATTTTGTCATCAAGGGCAATTTAGGGTGTTTAGTGACATGTTATATTCTTAGTTATATATATATATATATATATATATATATATATATATATATATATATATATATATATATATATATATATATATATATATATATATATATATATATATATATATATATATATATATATATATAACTTTTAATAATAACCATTGGATTTGAATTAATGGTTCAGATTTACCTCTTATTTTAAATACATATTTCATAAATATCTTGTTCACTTAAACATTAATTAAATATTTTAAAATATGAGGTAAATCTGAGCCATTAATTCAAATCCAATGATTATTATTAAAAATTCTCGGTTCTTATTATAGTCAAAATTCACATTTGATATGTCCCATATATATATATAAATTTTCATAATTTCCTTTTTAACATATATAATTGGAATATGTTATAAAAATATACAAATTTTCTAATTGTAACATATATATTTTGTAAAAAAAATTTATATAACTTAAAACATATATCATGGTTAATTTTCTGTAAAACTATAAAGAAAAATATTTATATCAACTTTTTAAAAATATAATCTTTTTCAATTTAAAATATCTTTAACTTATAAAATTATTGTGAGAATTATAAATTTCATTTCTCTAATTAAAGTAAAATTTTATAAATATATATATATATAAACTGTAATGTAATGAAGTGTTAATTAATCGATAAGAAAGTGTTGATTGAAGAACTAGAAGTATCAAATCAAATACTAACGGTTAAAGATCGAGATACTAATAATGGATTATAGAAAGCTCGAAAATATTGATTAGTGTAAATTGTTCTTAAAATATAGCTTAATTTTTTAAATTATTATTTTTCTAATTCAATTTGAGAGGTTATATATTCAGTGAGAGTTAATAAAATACTCAATCCACATACGATATAATAAACTTAATTGCATCTTCGATCAATTTATTGTGCTCTAGACATGTTGTGCTGAACAAAATGAAAGGTGTACAAGGAGTAACATCCTTAACAACAACATATGACAAAAAAACAATATCAACAAAAAACAACAACATAACTAACAAAATTAAACCATAAAAACAACACAAACTTTTTAGTTATCTCAATAAAAACAACAACATAACTCAACAAAAGCATTAGTATAACATAAACCTTTTACTTGTATCAACAAAAATAACAACATAACTCAACAAAAATAACAACATAAATATTAAAAATTACAACAATAACACAAACCTTTGACTTATCTCAACAAAAACAACAACATAACCAAACAAAAACATCAACAATAACACAAACTTTTTACTTGGATCAACAAAAATAGGGTAAATATCATTTTTGGTCCCTTAAGTTTATCTCAGGGTCCATTTTGGTCCCTTATCTTTAAAAAGTTGGGATCCATTATGGTCCCTTATCTTTAAAAAGTTTCGAAGTGGTCTTTTAATTGTTCAAAAAGGTCCACGTTAGTTCATTCCGTCCATTTTTTTAAATGACGTCAACTTTTGCTTGGGTGGCATCTGACGTGGCACATATTTGTACGCGTTGCATTCAAGAGAATCCACTTACCACTACATCACTTTGCAATTAATGTTTATCTTACGTATTATTAATTATTTATTATTAACTTTCTCATTCTTAATTAGCAATTACAATTCAAAGAATTCTTCTTCATCCAGTAACGAGAACAAAATTAATTTCTAAAAAAGTTCCTATATCAAATTTTTCGTCTTCACCTTGACCTTTCATCTCCTTCTTCTTCATAATCAAATCTATTTAGGACGCACGGGTACTGGTTGAAACCCAAATCATTTGGTACTGGTTAAATATAATAATCACATCTAACCATAATCGTTTGGTATGGTTACAGATTAAAAAATCCAGATTGAAACCCAGGTTGAGAAATATATTATTGTTATAAATATTGTTGTTACAGATTAAAAAACCCATATTGAAACCAAGTTGAGCAAATTTCGCACGATCTATGCAATTGTTGTTACTGTTACAAATTAAAACTTATGAATTTGGGTTTTAAGGTTCATGATGTTAAAACCCAGATTGAAGAACCTAAGTTGAGGAAAGCGTCTTATTTCAGACTTCAAATTTCCGATTTCCATCACTTTTAAATTTTTCTATCATGAATCATTGAAGGCCATGTTCATGAATATGATTTTTTTTCTTAGAATTAAAAAAAAAAGAATTAAGCTAAAGTTAGTGAAAATTGTTTAATTACTTGGAATCCTAATTTATTAATTAAGCTACAAATTATATTATGAATTTGGGGCTTTAGGGTTAATGATGTTGAAACCTAGATTGAAAAACCCAGGTTGAGGAAAGCATTAGTCAGATTGTTGAAACCTAGAAGTTAAAATGAAGAAGACAAAGATTAAAATAAATATATATCTCATTTGCAAATGAAATTACAAAAGGTGAAAAGGTGTAGTGGTAAACATGTTGTGCTGCAATCAATGTGTCTTAGGTTCAAATTCTAATGTAGGGTAAAATTTTGAAATTTTTTTGGAAATTTTGATGACCTTTGAACAAAAATTACAACAATAATATAAACCTTTTACTTATCTCAACAAAAATAACAACATAAAACCTTTAATCTCATATTACCAACAACAAAAACAACCCTAAAAAATTTATCAACTCAACAAAAATAACTAAATAACTAAATAAAAACAACAACATACAACCTATATGGTTTAGTGTCTCAACAACAAGAAAAATTACAAGTTCTAAACGACAAATAGTTTGAACAACAACAATAACATAACTTATAACATGAATGGTGGAAATCTTTCACCTACCGAAAATGTGAAGAGGAAGCCAGAGAAATGAGTTTCTTGTTTCTGTCTTGCAAGTTTCATGACATCTTTTCTGGATCCATGCAAGTTGGAGAAGATTTGTTAGATTTTTGGGAAGCAGTGTTGTGCGGACGTTTAAGAAGATTAAAATAAGGAATTAAAGGTTAAGGTTTCACTTATGGAGTTAAAACGCAATTCTGTTCAAAAGTGAAACAAATATCGCTTATATAGATAACACTTTTCATCACGGTTAAATATATATTACTTCAGTGGAATAAATGACGGAAGTAAGAATCAGTTACAAAATATATAATTTATAGTAATATATCTATTTTTCGAGGTCTCTTAAACCTTTGCAAATTCTCAAAAAAATTCACATTGCTAGGATTTTTTTTTACTTTGTTAGAAATGTTGTCGGTTGAAAACTTGCATTTTTTCATGACAATATTTTTCTTGAAAATTTTTTCCAACATATATTTTTCATTTATCAACTTAATTGAAATCTTCAAAAAGTTCCTTCAAAATATTATTTTTAAGATCTTGAAATTTATTTTGAGGATCTTGTTTCTTAAAAATTATCATTTTTCTTATACATATTGAACAAGATATCTTTTTGTTTGGTCAAAAAATAAATAAAAAATGTTTTGTAAAAAATAAGGAAAAGTGTGTTGACTCAATTCAATTAAGCTACACTTTCATTATTATTATTAGTGACAACTTTGAAATTTGAACTTAATTTTATGTAAGGTGTAGAAATAGTCAGAGACTATAAAGCCAATGGATATCAAAATATTTTTTGTAATTAAAGATATTTCTTAAAACATATTTGTTTTTTTCCTAATTCAAGCTAGACAAAAGCCAAGTTTCAATTCAAAAGAACTTTGCTATTTTTACTATAAGAGTCTTCAAAGAGTGTTGTTTTCAAGTGAAATCCATTTAGAAAAAACACTTGTGTTAACACTTGTGTTTTTGTTTTGGAGAGTTCAAAGAGAGAGAGAAAAGAAAGAACAATGAAATTTGAGAGAAAAGAGATTATAGAAGAAGCAAAAAAACAACTATGGCTAGCAGGTCCAATGATATTGGTTTGTGTGTTTCAAAACAGCTTACAAATGATATCTTTGATGTTTGTTGGACATTTGAATGAGGAATTGCTTCTTGCTGGTGCTTCTTTGGCTATTTCATTTGTCAATGTCATGGGCTTCAATGTATTGGTATGTTGATATCATTTTCTTCATTTTTCATTTTCATTTTTATTGATCTTCACTTTCTTCATTTTTGTTGAAAGTCATGGTAGACATGTTTCATTGCACTACTAAAATATATTTAGTATCATGTCAACTTGTGTTTCAAAAACACTTCATGCACTATTTTTAAGATTTTTTTTAAATTTTTGTTTACATTATATGCCTTATGTTTAGATCTGGGTTGGAATTTAAAATTAATTTTGAATGTATAAAATTAATTTTAACTTGACTCTCCATTTAGATTATATATCAAAAAAAGTCCGTTGTTGGCCATTCCACACGCTGCCTAGAGAAGCGTTGTTATCTCAAGTACTACTCCGACCTGATTTATAAGTAAATATTCTCTTTTTAGACTCATTGAATAATGAATGTATTTCTCTATATGTTTGATTATTTTTCTGGTAAAATTAATTTTGTCTATAAAGTTGATTCAAAGTTAAAGTTCAAATTTATAGCTTTTAAATCTGGATATGTTGAACACGCTTTTATGTAAATGTATTTAAATATAAAAATTTCTTTACTTCGTCTAATTTACTTTTAATCATAATCAATTATACTAGATTAATTTATATCATTGTAGAATTAAACACATGTTAGATTATTTGAAATGTGTTTTTAAGGTAAATGTTAACATTTTTCTTATTTTTAAGAAAAATGAATATTTTATGAACATTATTAATAGAAATAATTTGCTTATAATTTTAAAATTATTAATCTAGTACAAGTCAAATATTTTAATATATTTTACATATTGACAAAATTTCTTAACAATTTTGGTGTTACTAACAAAGTACAACAGTTGTCAATATCCCTAATTTTATTATAAATTACTTAGTTTATTAATCTATCAAATTTTAGATTGTAAAATTTATATTTTTGGGAAATCTAAAACTTATATCATGATGATAATATTATTTCAAAAAAATAATTTAGAATAAAATTATTATTATTGAAAATGATAACATTGATAATTATTTTACAAATAAAATTATAAAAACAAAGATAATGATAAATACAATATTATTTTTCTTTGATCAAAATACTATATTATTCTTTGCAACTACGAATCAGGCTTAATTAGTCGTTCCTCTGAACCACGAAACCAGATTAGTTGGTTCACTGTGTAATTCAGAATTAGTTGACTAAAAAATATACTATACTATTCTTTGCAACTAATGTTAATGTATGTTTAGATGGGTATGTCAAGTGCACTAGACACATTTTGTGGTCAAGCATATGGAGCAAAACAATATCACATGGTTGGAATCTACACACAAAGAGCAATGATAGCTACAACTCTTGTTAGTATCCCATTATCAATTATTTTGGCATACTTAAAACCCATTTTAATTCTACTACATCAAGACAGAGCCATTGCATCACAAGCTCAACTCTTTGCTCGTTACTCAATTCCAAGCATTTCAGCCAATGGCCTTCTTAGATGCATTGTTAAATTCCTACAAACACAAAACATTACTTTTCCTATGGTGGCTACTAGTGGACTCACTACATTGATACATGTTGTTCTAAGTTGGGTTTTCATTATAAAATTTGGACTTGGTATTGAAGGAGCTGCTATCACAATTTGTATCTCCAATTGGTTTAATGTGATACTATTGGCATTTTACATCAAGCTATCATCTTCTTGTAAGAATACTTGGGTTGGTCTTTCAAAGGAATCTCTTCACAATATTCCTCAATTCCTCAAACTTGCTTTTCCTTCTGCAGTCATGGTTTGGTATGATATTTTTTACAAAAGTTAAATACTTTTTTTTATTATAAAAAAAAAAAGGCTAAATACTTCATTTGACTCAATTCTAAAAATAAATTATTATTTTTTAAAATTATTGAATAACTAATATCTCCGATCTATATAAAACCCATCTTTTAGAGTGTAGAAGATTGTCTATAGCTTTTAAAAACTTAAGACGGTTCTGAATTTATATATATAGTTCAGATACATAAGACTTAGTTATTCAATAAATTAAAAAAATATATATTTTATAATAAAACCCGAATGGAGTATTAAACACTTGTTATTCTTTAAAATATCTATCTAATTGCATCTATATTACATTATTGTTATGTTATAGTTTGGAATCATGGACATTTGAAATAATGGTGCTTCTGTCTGGTGCTCTTTCTAATCCAAAATTGC
The DNA here is from genome assembly GCF_029867415.1 of Vicia villosa. Taxonomy (NCBI): domain Eukaryota; kingdom Viridiplantae; phylum Streptophyta; class Magnoliopsida; order Fabales; family Fabaceae; genus Vicia; species Vicia villosa. The sequence continues at coordinate 7,378,640 of NC_081183.1, forward strand.
AAACTTCAGTGCTTTCTATATGGTTAGTTTCTCTTAAATAATTAGAAAACTCCATGTTCTTGATATTATATTTATTTATTTCTTAAATATGACCAAATGTACTCTTTTTTTTTAATATAATTTTCAGTGTTAATATAAATGGTATGTTCTGGATGGTACCATTTGGAGTTAGTGTTGCTGGAAGGTTAGTCTTTCATGTTAAACTGTATTTATTTTGATTAATCATGATAAACTCTATTAATAATCCCCTTAGCCTTTAATATAATAAAAAGTTTGATTTATTAGTTTTATTGAATAATCAACGCAGATGTTTGTATAATAAATCAAATATATTGTATATTGATTATTCAATAAATCTAAAAAATAATTTTTTTTCTTATATTAAAGATCAGAGAGTATAATATTTAACAATATGAATCTCATTACATATTTCTACACAACAGTACAAGAATCTCAAACGAACTAGGAGCTGGATGTCCAAACACTGCATATTTAGCTGTAATAGTGACCTTAATCATGGCCTTAACCTTTGGAGTTATAGAGTTTGCTTTTCTTTTGTCGGTATGGAAAGTTTGGGGCAAAGCTTTTAGTAACGTACGTGAAGTAGTCTCTTATGTGTCTTCTATGACACCGATTGTCGCAATATCTATCTTTATAGATTCATTTCAAACAGCATTCCAAGGTAATAATATATCTCAGATACATTGATTATTTAATATATATATATATATATATATATATATATATATATATATATATATATATATATATATATAAACAAATTTTCTCTTATAAATAAGACGAGAGGAATACTACATTGTTTCTGAATGTTACATGGATCGAAAACTAACTAATTATTTGATTGTGTGAAAATTGTGTGAAAAGGTATTGCCAGAGGATGTGGTTGGCAGAAATTTGGTGCATATGTTAACCTAGGATCTTTTTATCTTGTGGGAATTCCTTGTTCTGTTGTATTTGCTTTTATCCTCCACATGAAGGGACAGGTAAGACTTTTTTTTAATCCCTTTTATAATATTGCTCAGAAGTGATTAAACTAGTTGATTTAGAACTATTCTAAATTTGAGATTATCTTGATTCTTTATAAATACAGGGATTATTTTTAGGTCTTACAATAGCACTTATTATTCAAGTCGTGTGTTTTGTTATCATCACAATGCGCACTGATTGGAATAAAGAAGTAAGTTTTCTCAATTTCTAATGATTTTTTTTATCAACACAAATTTAGTGGTTTACGGATATACTGACTTTTATGATTGCGATGTCAACCGAATTGATGCCTATTCTACAAAAATAAAGAAAAATTTATAGGTGAATTTTGAAAAATACATTAATTTTTCTCTGTTTTTGTCGAATTAGTATCGAGTTGTAAGAATTTCAAACAATTTTTAATTACCAATGTTAACAAGATTATGTTACATTGTTCAGGCAAATAAGGCTGCAATAAGAGTAGGAGGCAATGGAGGTCAAGTTAATGCACTTCCCCTTGAAGAAATTAATGTTGCAGCTAAATAGTTAGAAACCTAAACTGTTATTTTATGAGTAGAAAATTTATGTAGAAAATAGAAATAAAATTCAGTATCATGAACTTAATTAAAACCATAATTATTATTTGAGTATATCATCAAAAGAATCACATTTTTCTTACACCTTTTTCGGTTATTAATATAACTAGGTTAGCATTTCATTTTATTTTGTTTCATATGTATCATATAATTTGGATGATGTGAAATTTTGTTTGAATTTCTATTTGAGAATGGGTGAAAAATGGATGACTTTTGAAAATAGTGTATGAAATGGATTAAGGTGGAATATAGCTATTATTTTTATATATTATTTGAATGTCCTACTATAAAATTGAGAACATTGTTTTGTTAAGCCAATTAAGATGGTAATTGTACATCAACATCAAATTGTATGGTGTTAGTTCAAACTTTGTGGAGTTTTTTTTAGACGATGACACCTTCAACTTGTTATTTCCACGGCAAGAAATTGTTTTCTTAGAGCTTGATTGACAGTTTTGATGCAAACGTATTTGCAGAACCCGAAAAAGCAAGTTTTGTTGATGTTGCTTGAGAAGTTTGAACTCCATGGTGTGAATCCTATGGTGAAATATTTAATTCGGCCAATGAAGTTTCTCTAAAACTTGATGCATAACATGTTTTACAGTATATAAAGCTTTTTTGAAGCTTTAATCTTCAACGAATATGATGATGATGCAACGAAAAATGGTCTCTATTAGGCGTATGATATCATATTGAATGAACATTCATTGAACATTCATGCATGTAAGAGAAAGAAGAGAAAGGTTAATCAAGATCTTGTTGCTTTGATATTATGTTCATCATATTTGGAGAAGCTAAAGTTTTCCTTTTATACAAGCTAAAATCATCAAGTTAGTTACACATTCTAACTTGAAGTTAGTTACACAACCTAACCATCCTAACTAACTAACCAACCACTTAACCAACTTTACAAATATAGTAAACATATCTTTGGTTGGTCTATACTCCAATAACATCATATCATAAGGCGTGGATTCGAATTTCGTACATCCCACTTATTCACCTTTAAGCGATGAAACTTTACTCTCCAGACTAATAAACCAAAATATAGGAGAAAAAAAAAATAAAAGAGAGGATTTAAAAGGTTTGGGTGTGTATTTTTTTGAAGAGATAGTAGAAATTAGGTTGAAATCGGCTTTTAGTCTCTTAATTAAATCGTTTGTTTTGCGTGGATCCTTTATCTAATAACGTTATTATTTAAAAAAAAATGAATTGACTAATTCAAAAAGTATACACTTCATATTTTATAAACTTCTTGGCAAAATAATCAACAAACCATTCATCCAGCTATGGAACAAACCACACTCATAAAAGCATTCAATCAAGCAACATCTCTTTCAAAATATTTTGTTCAGTAAACAAAAACCTGTCAGAAGCAGCCAAAAAGTACATGTTTTACCCTCAAAGTGTAAACAATAATTTCTCTTATGATGAATAACAAATTAATGTCGAAAATCGGTTTCACCAAACACTGCACCTCATAAGTCAGATACAGCAATGGCTACAGAAAATGCCCTCGGCATTGCCTTCTTCCGTGTACTTGCACGAGTTTTTTTTTTTTTTTACACAGAACACAAATTGAGAACAAAGGGTCAACAGAGTATGGTTACTGTGTCATTTTCTTCTATGATAGGTTATTTTGGGTCTCTGAACTGAACTGCTGCTGAAACGAGATGCTTATCAGCTTGCACAGCAACTTCTTCATTTAAACATCTCTACACATTCATAGCAGCTTCTTCATGCAGATCAACAAAGATAAGGAATGACAGAAATACAATAAAAGCTTATTCATTGCAACAATCGTCTTGTACTGGTGCACGGTCATATATAGAATGTTCATTCTTGTTACTGGAATTCTAGATCTAATTTTCTTTTTAAATGTGATCTGTCAGCACTGCAGAACAAAAGAAAAACCATTATTATGCAGCTTTGAAACGTTTGGATGATCAATATTATTATCTACTCGTCGACTAACCTGTTAATTGTTGGTCTGTTTGGAGGTTTTAATCCAAAGATAGAAAAATCAAGTGACATTGGTGCGGGATCACTTTTTCCTATATTATCACCAGCGGCCTGTTCCCGGTTAGAATGAGTATCATCAACCTTGTCTCCTTGCAACGAACTTCCTTCAAGTCCATCGCGTCCTGGCATTACTCTCCTAGTCTTTCTAGGAGGTGATAAGACTGTGGGACCCTCACGTGGATTCAAATCTGATTCCTTAATTTCCTTCTTAGGGGCTGGTCTTGGAAGCTTATCTGGATCTGTGGGCGGAGGAGGACAAGTAAAGTATCTGAAGTGGAAGAGGAGATTAAATTAAGGAAAACGAAAAAAGAAATAAATTGCTTAATTTTTTCGTTAACAGAATCTTTAAAAGATTATACCTGTGTTCTAATGCCTGCTGCACCGAAATTCGTTCCTTTGGGTCATATGTAAACATCTTAGACAACAAGTCTAAAGCATCTTCACTTGCCATTGGAAATAAAGAACGCAGAGGAGGGGCAGGCACATATTGATATTCGACATAATCAGGAAGGTATACCATATCAGACCACTGAGAAGGAGATGGAGTTCCAAATGCTGCAAAAATCTTTCCTAATTGGTCCATATCACTTGAACCCTACAAATAAAACCCAAGTCATGAAATTATTATCCAAAAGAAAGATGCTGAAGCACACAGTCATGATATTGAATGGTTATTCTCATCCTAAAATGATATATGGCTAATAAGTGGTAATAAGTGAAGAGAAGAAAAACAAAATATCCCATCATTTCCATAAATATCAACCATTTATGATTTACCACGTGAATAATCCATCACTATGAGAATCATAATTTACCTGCAAAAAGGGCCGACGAAGAAGAAGCTCAGCAAATATACAGGCTGCAGCCCAAACATCAACTCCTGGGCCATACTGCTTAGTACCAAATAATAGCTCAGGTGCTCTATACCACCGTGCAAACACCTATTCAAGTATTCGAGAGATTCATTAAGAGAAAGTGCAGAATACAGACATAAAAACAAAACAAGTAATGTTCAATATTATGCAAAAGTTAACGTGTAGAGACTATAAACTTTTAAATTTAAGGATAGACAAGGGTTCAAACAGAACTTTTTCATCCCATAGAAGATTGAATATAAGCTGCTACTAGTTCAACAGATTATACATCACTAATATGGTTATCCTAGAAAATCACAATTAAAGAACATGAGGAAGGGATGACTAATGCTATAATTTGATTTATATTCAGTTTACTAAGAATGCTGGGTTTTATCAAAAGAAATTAGTTCATCTTAGGGGGCGTTTGTTTGTGGATTCTAAAAATATTTCTGGCAGTACCTTCATTCCATATTGCAAGTTTACTACAAAAGTGCTTTTACTCCAGTGCCATTGTTTCTTATAACAAAATAATGATTTGGTTACCTAGAACAGATATTCATATAATATTCATATTCAACTTCTCCACATACTAATAAAACCACTATTCCGGCATTATTCCAATCGTTGGCCAACTTCAGAAATCACAATAATAATGATATCTTATTATAAGACCAGTTTAGCCGGAAGAGTATTTTATGAATTGTAATATCTATTTTTGTGAATACATATTGAAAATAAAGCATAAGATTCCTGGAAATTAACAACACTACCCAAACACTATTTCAAAAATTTATTTCTTGCAAAGTTATGCCTGGGGAAATTATTCCTGGAATTAAATTTTGATACCGGGAAACAAACTCCCCCTTGGAATTTGGGTAAGACCTAACACAACTCTACAATACCGGCCGGCTTGTAATACGATGATTGTCTAGACACAAGGCTACTGGGCCTGATGCGCAACCAAGCACACTAAAGGTGTTGCACCAGTGCAATGAATGCAGACTAAGTGGCGAAATAAAAGACCATAGGGGTGGCGGCTATTAAGGCAGATTTTGCAACACCACCATTCACGTTAGACCTGGACCGCTGATGATGCAAGCAACCCCCAACAACAAATAACTCAACCTAGACTTTATATGTTCTAATTAGGTGTTATCTCTGGCTAATGCGAGATTTGGGTTTTTCCTAATTGCCAAGGGCTATTGGGTCTAGTGCTTGGATAATATGGGCGATAATAGAACTAAGATAGCTCGGATATCATCTTATGTTTTGATCCTAACTCAGCTCACAAACTTGCTTATAAGCTGAGGATTGTCCAAACCTTATAAGCACTACAAAGGTTATATCTGATATCTCTAGGCAGTGTGGGAATAAACCCACCTGTTCAATCCAACACATTTATAGTGTTGTACCACTGCAATGAAAGCAAACAAACGAAATGACAAATAACTGAACATAGGGATGGCCACACAATTTTTTCCAACAATTTCCAAAGGATTCACATGCTATTGTACATAAAAAATTAACCTGATGAGTGAACCTGCGATCCGGGCTTCCAAATATCCGTGCTAAACCAAAATCAGCAAGTTTCAGCTGTCCATTAGGTCCTATCAACAAATTATTAGGCTTCATATCCCTGAAAATACAGATGAAAACTTTTCAGTTATAAACTAATAATACATTTCAATTATTAATGACCAAACCAGTTACATTACCCACCTATGCAATATCCATTTTTTGTGACAATGAGCAAGACCTTTAAACGTCATTTGAAGGTAAGACTTGATATCCCCCGGTGAAAGGAAAATATTCCGGTCTCTTATGACAGCTTCAAGGTCTGTCTCCATGAATTCAAACACAAGATGCAAATTCCCTTTATGTGGGAAGCAATCAATCAACTCAATTATATTTGGATCATTGAGCTCTTTAAGCAATTTGATTTCTCTAAGAGCCGTAAAATTCACCCCTTCTTTCTGCTTGCCAATCCTAATCTTCTTAATAGCAACCGTCTGTCCCGTCTGTCCATAAAATAAATACATCTTTGTAAGGACCACAGGATCATAATAGTACCACTGATGTGAAATCATTTTCACTATTGAATAAATACATCTTATATCCAGAACAAAATCAACTAGTAACCCTCACCAGTCACCACTCCAAAAAAATTTGAAATTCGAATTGACCATTGCAAGTTACTAGAAGAAAATTACACAACTGCATAAAATCTAAACTTAAACAACTTAAGAAACATGCTCATGAATATTATCCTAGGAAAGCCCAAATACTAAATGCAATATGAGACGTTACATTACTCCAAAGTTCAATGTAAAAATGCATTTTTTTTCTTCTTATTTCAAGATTCCTATAACACCCATCTACCTATAACACATTCAAACATCTCTTACAACTTCCAAATTTAATTTAAAGCTCCAATTTTCACAACCCAGAAAGAAAAAACTAAAAAAAAAATCGTTTTTCATTGAAATTTCTCACAATTACTCAACAAATTAAACGAAAAACTGGACATTAGAGGAAAACCCCAAGATTTACCTGGGTATCAATGGCTTTGTAAACGACACCATAGGTACCTTCACCAAGGACCTCACGTTTGAGATACCTATCAGCTACTTTCTTAGACGGATCTAATTCAGTCATTTTTGCGGCAAGGATTGTCAATTGCAGCTACGGAAATCGATAATTAAGGAGCGGGTAGCGGTTAGGGTTTGGGGAGTGTGAATTGGGAATTTCAATAAGGTTTGAAATTGAGATGAAAAATTGAAGATTTGCGAGAGAGAGAGAGAGAGAGAGAGAGAGAGAGAGAGAGAGAGTAGGTGGAATCACAAAACGGAGAGAAAAAGAGAACAGGAGCGTGTGGGAGATGCAACGGCTATACTTGATAAAGTATTGGGCTACAATTATTAATAATAAATTCAATGCCAATAAACATACACTTTTTTATAATGAATCCATTGCCATTAAAGATACATTCTTTTTTTATGCAGGTTGTAAACCTAAACCTAATTCATTCAATTGAACATGTCTTTAGTTCAATTCACGATATAAAAAATAATTAATCATAATTTTAAGTGTGAAGTGAAATAATAATATGTTAAATTAAATTAATCACTTTAATATAGGTTTAAAGGTAGTGTACGTAAAAATAAACATAAAAAGAGACGCGTTCAAAAAATATTAAAGGTCTAAAACGTGTTCATAGTGCTAAATGACCACTGTGTTATAGACTTGTACAAGAAACTTTGAATAGTTGAGATGACTTTCATCTGAACATTGTCACGAGTCAGTCAGTCATGAGTCCTTTACTTCTTTCTAGAAGGATATTTCGGTTGGGGACTCTCCTCTTCGTCTTAGATTCTCTGTGTTTTTCTTGATTTATGACTAAACTTCTAATTTTGTGGAGGAGGTTGGAAGATGGGAGGGGGGAGAGTTGGGTCTGGGATCTCAAATGGATGAGACATTTCCTCTTTGATAATGAGATGGCTTTTTTTAATAGATTTCCAATCTGTGATTAGTGGCTTCATCCCTACTGTTGAGAGGGATGTGTGGAGGTGGTGTGAGTTGACTGATGGAATTTATTTCGTATATTTCGTGTCCCTTTTGCTCTGGATTTCCTGTCCATTTTGTTCATTGCACATTGAGTCATCCTCTCATCTCTTTGTGACTTATGCGCTTGCGTCCTCCTTTTGGTATATGATCTTAGGTGGTTGGAGTTAGGGATGGTAATGAGCAGGGTTAGGGTAGGGTACTATAGTACTCGTCCTGATACCCACATGAACATCAATGTTCATACTCGTACTTGTACCCTATGGGTACCTCAATACACTTACTCGTTTACCCCCGTTTATTGTTAAATTAAATTGATGAATTATAAAATATCATATAATTTTAAGTTTTTTAACCGTATTAAAATAAAATATGGATGTTATTGTTGAATTAAGAAATAAATAAACATTTTTATTAAAATGTATAATAGTTTAATAGTGATATATTTTTAAAAAAATTGATAAACATGTATTTTTATATAATAATATTAACGACATTATATAAATATGTAGTGCGGGCATAGGGCGGGGTGGATAGTAAGATATTTGTGTCCGCACTAATACCCGTTTATTTTAATGGGTAATTATCCGTGTCCGCGCTCATACCTGTTTTGCGGATTTTTATCATATCAGTTGTGGACATTTTTTGCGAGTACCTAAAGAGTATGGGTCAAATTGTCATCCCTAGTTGGAGTGGTGTACTGTTTTTCCTAGTGATATCTTGGCTCTTTTCATATGTTTATCTCCTTGTAAGGAGTTTTTAGGACTAGAGGGAGGTTGATGGTTTAGCATGTCATGGTTAATTCGATTCGAAAATCTTGGAATTATATAAACTTTTCAGGTTCTTTGTGACACCAAAAGATGTGGAAGGCATGAGCACCTTCTTGGCTTGAAAATGGTATCTCGATAAATCTGTGAAAAACTTATGTGTCTTCTCGGCCTGGCTAGAGAACGCTATCCTAGTCAATAAAGAGTGAGTGGTTTTGAACTGGTTATTTTGTATTGGATAGTTATAGCCTTGTCTTTTGCTGGTTAATTTGTTCGTTTTATCCTCGTAGTTTTGTTTTGAATTGGGAGTTGTTTTATCTATAAAAAATTGCTTGTTCATGTTAGTTTTAATCCCGATTTTGATACTCCTTATATGTCTTTCATATGGTATTCTCTTATACTTTGGACATAGTATCTCCACTCTCCTTATTTTTTTATATTTTTCTCTTTTTCCTTTAAAATAAAAAGTAGAAATAAACGGAGAGAAATTCTTTGGCCACCTCCCTATCTTCTAGTCCACCTCTGGTGAAAACCCCATTATACCCCTGACTTCGGAAATGAACTTCCGAAATGCATGAAAAAGGTGTTTTCGGAAGTTCATCTCCGAAAGCGCCTTTTTTTTTTAAAAAAATGTCTTATTTCGGAAGTTCATTTCCGAAACTACAATTTCGGAAATGAACTTCCGAAATAAAACGCGTTCTGCAGATTAAGCAGAACTCTCCCCCTCCCCCAAATCATTTACCCTAATCATCATCAAACACTTCCATAGGCGAAATTTCTGCAGAAGCAAGTGTGAAGTAGCCAAACTCTTCTTCCAAACTCAACCAAACTCATCATTAAACACTAATTGGTAACTTTATCATTGTTTTTTCAAGTTTTAGATCTATTTGATTAAACTATATTAGGGTGTTTAGAATCTGAAAAAATGACATTAAGATAGCTTAGTACTGATATTAGGATGTTTAGTAGGCAAAAAAATGGATTTGGTTTAGGTTTTTGGGTCTGCCATTGGAGGTTGCAGAGAAGCTCTGCGTGGGGGTGTTTCGGAAGTTCATTTCCGAAAACACCTCCATCCCAGTTTTCGGAAATGAACTTCCGAACTGTACCAGAAGTTCATTTTTTTTTTGTTTTTTCATTTGTCTCGCATATTAATCGATTTCGATTGTTTACAGGATCATGTCAGACCAGCCAACACGCATCAGACAGGGGAGAGAGTCCCAGACTGCGTCGGCTAGACGCGAGCGGGCGGCGGCGCAGCTGGCGTTGACCCAGGGACGGGGACGCCGTGTCCGCGTTCCACAGGACTTGGTGGAGAGTTCATCTGCTTCAGGCTCTAGGAGTAGGCTGGCTCGGGTATCTTCTTCCCGCCAGCGAGAGGAGGAGGATGAGGATGAGGAGGAGGAGGAGGTCATACCGGATGTTGACCCTCCAGTCGAGGAGGAGGAGGAGCAGGAGGAGCAGGATGTGGATAGCTTTCCGGGAGGGCCTTTTGACACTTCCCTGCTGATTCACTACCAGGATCACGTCGCTCGGCGGATCTGGGAGGGAGAGGTATTTTTTTTAACTTAGCCGTTTATTTGTCACCATTTTTTATAATTTTACCGTTTATTTCTCGCTTATTTGTTTTTTTTTTTAACAGGAGAGAGAGCCATTGAAAATGGTGAACCACTCCAGGAAGATTTTCGGTCTGTTTAAACCAGCAGCTCAGTGGTTTAACGACCACGTGCGAGGTTCAGGGCTTAGCGGGCTCTGCATGACCGGGTACACCACCATCAGCACCGGCATGCAGGGGGCATTTGTGGAGCGCTGGCACAAGGAGACGTCATCTTTCCACCTGCCGGTTGGGGAGATGACGATCACCTTGCACGACGTGCAGTGTCTTCTCCACCTGCCGATTAGGGGGCCGCTGTTGGACCACTCCCGGATCCAGAGGGTCGAGGCCATCGAGTGGATGACGCTCTATCTGGGCATGGAGGAGGAGGTTGCTCACTTTGAGTGCGCCACGACATCTGGGCCTCATATCCGGTTCACCACACTGAAGACTTATTTTGAGCACCATCTGGACGCGGCTGCCGAGGCCGAGGCTGCGGGTGACGAGCTATTCACACAGTATCACCACGACTGCGCTCTTCGGTGCTGGTACATGCATGTGGTAGGCGCTGCATGCTTTGTGGACAAGAGCGCCAGGTACGTCGACGTGACCTACCTCCGCTATTTCATGGACCTGGATACCGTTCACTAGTGGAACTGGGGGGCAGCTACTCTGGCATATCTCTACCAGAAGCTGAATGAGGCCTCCAACTGGAGGACGAGGCTGGTCGGATCCTGCACTCTGCTTACGGTACGTTTGATTTTAACACATTCTCGTATTTATTTATTTATTTATGTTTCGTATTTATTTTTAATACATTATCGTATTTGTGTTTCAGAGCTGGATCATCTCCTACTTCTCCCGCATCCACGGCTTCCACATCGATCCTGCGTACGTTGACGCCATGCCCAGGGCCGCCAGATACGCCCTCCAGAGGGGGAACGATGCGGTGGGACCATACCGCCTGTACCTGGACCGCACGATGCACGACGACGTCACCTGGAGGCCGTTCGCCGACTATGTCCCCTTCGACGGGGTTGCTCTATATTCAGGCTGGTTGGCATGCGGGACCGGCATCATGGTCCGGTATCTCCCGGAGCGGTGCATGCGGCAGTTTGGGTTCGTGCAGATCATACCCAGGTCACCCTTCGAGGCTGCTCCTGACACAGTGACCAGAGTGCAGCTCACTGCCATATGGGAGGAGTGGCAGCATCATGTGGTACCGGAGGAGTACCGTCGCATGCGGGTCACCCAGGACTGGCACAGTGTGGAGGGGTACGTCACATGGTTCTACCGGGTGTCCCATCCTGTCTTGAGACCCGACGTTCCCGGCGCTCCTAGGCCAGCACACGAGGAGATCCTGGAGAACCGGCAGGCGGAGGATGACCACGCCATTGATCTCCTTCCGATCTGCCAGCGGATAGAGATGCTTGGGCGGGACGCGTTGGATCGAGGTGTCATTCATCAGGGCGGACCAGAGGCAGTCGCCGTGATGGAGATCATCGTCACTGATGCGGGCCGTGCGGCGGGGTACAGGCGGCAGAGGAGGGCCCAGGGTGAGCGGGTTAGGCACACCCAGTAGTGGTGGGGTTTATTCATTTTTTGATTTTGGATTGTATATTTAGCACACTATTTTTATTTATTTCGGTTTGTATATAATATTTTCATATTAGTATTTTTTTTGTTTATTTATCATATTAGTGTTTTTAGTCTATCTATTGTTTATTTTATTTGCCGGTAACGTTTAATTAAAATGCGGTTGCGTTTAAGAAAAAACATTAAAAAAAAACACAATTTCTGCATAATTCGGAAATGAACTTCCGAATTCACCCCCCATGAGGTGTTTTCGGATGTTCATCTCCGAACGCACCCCCCATGAGGTGTTTTCGGAGATGAACTTCCGAATCAAGGAAATTTTTTTAAAAAAAAAAGCGCTTCGGAAGTTCATTTCCGAAGCAGGGGTAGTTTGGGAATTTCGCTGGGGGTGACCCTCCATAGAGAAAGAGAAATGGGTAAAGAAATTTTCATAAACGGATTAGGTGCCATAAAATATATAGTTCATTTTTTATAAAGATGTCAATATTCCTCTTTTAGAATTTAGTGCAATGGAGGCTAAGTGATTGAAAGATGTAACTTTAACCTAGTCGTAGTGTTCTAGTTTCCATAGTTTATTTATCCAAAAAAAAGAAAAACTAGACTAATCAAAATATGACCAAGTTCAAAATAGCCTCTCTTTTTATATTCTGGGTCACTTTCAGTTTCTTAAACTAATATATATATATATATATATATATATATATATATATATATATATATATATATATATATATATATATATATATATATATATATATATATATATATATATATATATATATAATATTGGTATTCTTCATTATTTACAAAAGTATAGTTGTTAAAAATAATGGGAGAAGTGAAGCTAATTGCATCTCCTCAAAGCTTTCCTTGTGCAAGAATTGAATGGGCTTTAAGGATAAAAGGTGTTGAATATGAATACATACAAGAAGATCTATTAAACAAGAGTCCTTTACTTCTCCAATCCAATCCTGTCCACAAGAAAGTTCCAGTGCTACTTCATGATGGAAAATCAATAGCTGAATCACTTGTCATCCTTGAGTACATAGATGAGACATGGAAGAACAATCCTTTGCTGCCACAAGATCCATATGAGAGATCATTAGCTCGTTTTTGGGCAAAGTTTATTGATGAAAAGGTGAATATAATACTATAGATCCATGATTTTATTTTCTCTATATGATGCCCAGACACAAAAAACACGACGCAGACACATCGACATTAAAAATAATTTTTAAAAATGAATGAATTAAAGGTAATCATAGTTGACACATACACGTTTTTTTTTAGAAGTCTGCTACAAAAATTATTAGGATTTCGAGGAGATTATATTTAAATTAAGATTTTTTATTTGACTTAAGTTTATTTTAATGGAAATAGTATTTGGTTGGTGTATGGGAAGCTTGTGTGGCTCAAGGAGAAGAAAAAGCAAAAGCTATTGATGCTGCAAAGGAGTTACTATCATTTCTTGAGAAGGAGATTGAAGGGAAAAAGTACTTTGGTGGAGAGAAGATTGGGTATCTTGATATTGTAGCTGGTTGGATATCATATTGGCTTAATGTTCTTGAGGAGCTTGGAGAAGTTGAATTAGTCAATGTTGAAAGTTTTCCTTCTCTTAATGAGTGGGGTCATAACTTCATCAAAACTTCACCTATCAAAGATTGTGTTCCACCAAGGGAATTGGTAGTTGAATATTTTAGCTTTGGTATTAACTATGTCCGTTCTTTGGCATGTAAGGAATAGGGTCGTCGTCCATCTAGACCGTCTTATCAAGATCAGACAGATTATATTTGGACTTTGTATTTTAAACTCAATTTATCAAAGTCTAAATGAATGTTGTTTGTTCTTGATTTGATTGTTGATATTGAGAATATTTTTTATTGAACTATGTTTTGAATGCAGGATAGGAAAATGTGAGAAGTATGGTTAGGTCAATAAGTTTATGCTGTTTTCTTTGGAGTAAATGTGGTGTTGATTATCTTTGCAGATTTTCTATGTATGATAAGTTTTCTATGCTATGGTGGGACTATCTAGCTACCCCATAATTTTCAATTACTAATGGTTATATTTTTTTTAGCAAGATATATTAATATGGAGAATTAAGGGTTCTCCAACCCGATTACATAAAAAATAGAAAGTTCTGATAAAAAGAAATATTACAAACCAATTAAACTTACGAGAGAAATAATAACAGGTCTTTATTAAACTCGTAAAAAAAATAATTGGAATGTGTAACTTTTCCGCAAAAAAACCACTTCCAAACCAACAACTTTATGGTCCAAACGGTATTGTTAAAGTTTCAAACTTCATTCTAGAAACAAACATCGTTCCTTACCAACCATAGTGTTCATAAAGTGGCTAGCCAAACTACTCCTAACTTTCTTTAACATTTTTATACCGAAAAAATAAATACCAATCCATAAAATGCGATAAATAGTGATCTAGTTATTGGCTCAATTTCCTTAAAAACAATACATGAATTATTACTTATGAGAGAATTTTTTTCTAAGTATAAATTAAACATTCTCTCCTCGTAAATATAGTCTTTCAAATTGAAAGAAATTTTTCATCATGGTTGATAGAGTTTAACTTTGTAAGTTTTTTAATCTACTTTTAATTAATAAAAATTATCTCTTCTCCAATTGTTTTTAAAAAATATAACTATGTAGTAAATTGCCTAAAATATTAGCGTGACCGAGTCATATTAAGAAATTTTGTGCAATTTATATTTGTTAAAGGCAACCAACAATAATTGTTTACTTCTTCTATATGCGCAATTTATATTTGTTAAAGGCAACCAATAAATCACCTAGGCATATACCGGATAAGTCATAAGAGTAAGACACACCGGCGAGAGAGTTAAAAGATATAAATTATAAATGTGTTAGAAATATTAACTTTATAATAATTAAAGGATATATAATTGGAGTTATCGTACGAAGTAGCGTGAATAGCTTGAATCACTGATTACGAGTCATTTTCAAAGAGTATATTATTCAAGTCTAATTGGATTGCTCCTTTGATCGCTTCCTCCTTCAAAGCCAATGTCTTTGTTTCAACAATAGAACATCGACCATAATCCAACAATGTACCAGCCACCCTAAAACTCTCAACATGGTCTCTAACACTCATCCTCTATTAATCGTGTCAAGTTAGTCACTAAACCCCGCATCCACATTACATTTCAACCAAACGGTTTGTGGAGGTTGCCAAGCACTTTTGTGCTAGATTCTATTCATGTCATTCCTAAGTGGCTCTTGGGCTAAGAACCAATCCTTCCAAATGGTAACCCTGCGCACCTAAGTGATTAGCATCAATCTTTTCTTCATTCCAGATATAGTTGTTCTTGTTATTCCATAACATACAAACCATGATTGTCATTCTCCCTACTACTTTTGAATCTTCCTTACTACTTATATCTTGGATTAGTTCCCACGCCTCGTTCATAGCGGCAAGTCGTGGCCTGATAACATTTCAAGCGCGGCAACATTCCAACAATTATTCGTTAATGCACAACCAAAGAATATATTTCATTCATCCACCACTTCGGCATTATACAACTAGCAGCTAAGAGGGCAAGGAACAAAGTATTGTCGGAGGTTTTTCTTAGTAGGAAGGCAGCCCCGACACAATCGCCAAAGAAGATGCTTAGTTTTGGGGGCACTTTAATCCTCCATAAACACCATTAGTCGCCTTTCATCCTTCTATTTCTGAATTTATGTTCCTCCTACCACCAGAGTTTATAACCTATTTTGACTTATAGATGCATGTTTTGACAACACATTTATGTAAAAAAAAAAAAAAATTGATCAAATGTAAAATTATTTATTATTTATAAAAAAATTCTTCAACTTATCAACAATCATTTTTGCAACCCAAACTTCCTTGGCACTTTTATTGAAGAGTTGTCTTTCATATCTGTGCTTGTGAGACAATGTCTTAATCTTAAATATTGTGGAGGTTAAAACTCTACTTCGTAACACTGTGTAGTTATAATGTTCCTTGTGATTACAAACCACCATACACCTCTTTGCATTATTTTTTCTCAAATATGACTTCCCTACCATTCAAGACATTATGCCCTACTATAGCATTCTTGAACTGCTTCAATAAAGAAAATTTTATTCCAACCTTGAAAATAAAATCCTTAATAAATGCATCTTCTTTATTGAATCTAATCACAATAGGCCTATCATCACAACTGTCATCATCTGTCCCAGTGTTAAGTTCGTCAATCATATACTCTTTTTCAATGATATGTTCCCTACCCATCTCTTGTGTGATAAAGACATGGTTGAGTGGTTCACTCGTGGTAGCACCATCAATACTATACATCCTCTCCTCTTCACTATCTTTAAAATGTATTCCCTTCTTTTTCTCTCTAACCATATCCATAAATGCGGCCTCACCTAAAACAGATTTGGACTCAATGAATATTTCAACTTCACGGCTATTTTCAACACCAAACACAGATAACTCATTCGCATCTCCATCATTCCTAAAGAGTTTTAAATTTTCATCCAAACTATATCGTCATCGTGTTTTCACCACATTTTCATAGTCTCAACATCAAACTCTGAGTCAATCCCTTTGATTAAATCACAAGCTTTAAAATGTTATCTGAAATCAGGATCTTGTCCACTATATGCTTAAACTTCTTCATCCTCGTACCTTAACTTACGGTTTTTTACAAAATAACTTTTGGTGTATAACACCTACTTAAATAAACCCATGTCATGTACATAACATAGAGTCAAATCAAATTTGTTCAAATTGAGTCAAATACGGTATGCAGTATAAATACAGTCAAAATACGACTTACATTAAACAATCAAGACCAAATTGTTATATTCAAACATTTCTAACATGAAACATGTTGTGCAGCACACGCATAAAAGTGATGGATAAAGAAATTCTAAAATAGTATTTAACAAAAAAATATAAATTGAGGCAACATATGGACCGTCTTGAACTGCACTGTGAAGGATCACAAAATATAATTTTTAATGTCTCAATGAAACCATCCCCCGATTTCAAAACCTCAATGGGACCACCACACCAACAAATCAACGTTTTTCCCTTTTCTTCATACTGTTAGAAAGTATAGGATAAGTATTTTTAGTATCGTCTCCTCAGGGATTGATGCGATATTATCGCCGTTCTACAGCTTAGTGTATTTTGAGTTAAGGCTCTGGATGTGTTTAGTATCATGAAAGATAAATAACATTAAAGAAATTAAAGACAATAAATTCGGGTTTAAAAACGATTTGGTAAAACTGTGTCAAGATTAGTGTTCATTAGTTTGCTTCATATGTACTCTAAAGATTATATATATGAACCTATTCCTGATTAATACAATCACGTATCCTCTCGATACTGTTTATCTCTAAAGCAATATCGTGATTATTATCATATTCACCGTCAGATGATCTCTCATGCCGACAATCAACATGATAATCTTAAAAGCTTGATACTTGTGAATATCAACTCACAAATCTATCTCTAGAGTTTGTTTATTGATAGATGAATATCTTTTAGGTCTAGCTTTGAAACATATCTCTCAATAGTGATCCAAAACAACAAATGAAACATAAATAACAAGATATCCACCATGTATTAATCATTAACCAAGTTCATACATAAAAGATCAAAGAAAGTACATATTTACAAACTAACTACCTCTAATCTTGACACAAGATGAAACTTAGCCCTCCATATCCATGGAAGCTTCAACAACAAGCAACAAACCAAGATTTAGTGACATCAAACTCAAGAAGATCAAAGAAAGATGTTTGGAAATCTTGATTTTCTCTTAAGAACAAATGGTTTTTTTTCTTCTTCTCTTGCCCTAACTTTCTTTTCAAATGTGTGTTATGATAAGAACAAAGCTAACCATGCTTAATCATCAATTTTATGTGGCTAAGAACAAAAGTTGAAAAAGTAGGTCCGCTGAGCGGAGGGGGTCCGCTGAGCGGAGCAGTAAAAATATCTGTTTTGCCTTCAAGGTCCGCTGAGCGGAGAAGGTCCGCTGAGCGGAGGTAAATTTTCTGCTCTTCACTGCCCACGTCCGCTTCAGCTCCGCTGAGCGGACTTGCTGATGAAAAAAACTGCTGCATCCCTGCCTGGGTCCGCTTGGACTCCGTTGAGCGGACCTCCTTGCACAAAAATTCTTCTTTTTGCATTCCATCCTCATTGCAAGCTTGTTTTGATCATTCTTCTCATTCCATCTTGTTCAAAAATTGTTAAAACCTAAAGAAAACATAACACGAGTTAATAGACTAACTTAATTTAGAAAATAAACATAGAGTTATTTATTTACATACTATTATATCAAAAAGTAATCAAATTTGGCACAAGAGTTTCAGAAATACCACAAAACATATATACAAACTATGCACAAATGGGATTCTAACAACTCTCCCCAACTTTGATCTTTGTTTGTCCTCGAACAAAGCTAGCTCAAAAACATACATCATCGAATCACATGAGGTTAGCAACATCAATTGAATGGTTCAAACTTGAGTTACATACCTACAAGATAAGTCTTCCTTGCTTGTACAAGATTCTAACATGACTATGAACCACTTTCTGAACACAAGCTTTCAACACAATTGCATTAAAGAGATAATGTTCATGAATGAATCACCTATGTTTCACTTCACAAAAAAAAATTGAAGGACAATTGCCATGATAGCATAAAGGACAAATCACACTCCCTAGTAATGATGCACATCCAAAACAATTCATATATTCATCTTTACTATGCACACGAGACAATAGAGACAAAGATCACTGAGGACTTCATTTGGTTGTAACTTGGCCTGGGTTCCAAACAAGTGATATTATATGTACACGGCCATTGAAACAAAAAGGGTGAATGATCATGGAAAGCATTATTTATGTACAACACTACTAATATGTTACCCTTTTGTTTTTCACCATACAATGCATCCTTTCCTTTTCTTTAGACCATTAACACATCTTTTTTTTTTCTTTTATCATTGTCTTTCCTCTTTTTTTTTTTTTTCAAAGAATGCATTGCACCACCATATTCTTTCTTTTCTTTATCTTTAAGAAACATCTCTCCCCAACTTTAAACATTTCTATCTATAAAGACATCAATGCTTTCCATTTAAGGTTCAAATACTATTGGGTTAAGTGTTTACCAAAGAAATTGTCAAGTGAATCACTTCTCTTTATCAAAATTCATTGTTTTTTTTTTCTTTTAGTCACTTGACAAAACAAAAATTTTAGGCTCAAAATTGGTTACAAAAGATCACACACTCACGGGTAGCCTTGTTTAAGGTGGTTTTTCTCATACTACTCAAAAAAAAATTTGCCTCGATCCCTTCTAAGCTCTAATGTCTCATACAAAGCAAGATTAAACATGAATCATTTGAGTTAACATCAATCACTAGAACACTCTTATTTTTGTACACAATGGAAGTCCACTCACTTATCTAGTTTTGTCCTATTTTTGATTCAAACACAAACAAAATTTCTAAAATGCAATGTGATCAAAACTTTGTGTAAAGTCCTTAATTCATAGTCACCTTATAATCTACAAAGCAACAAAATACTTACCTTGGTATGAACATCATCAAGAATATCATCATCACCATCCAAATTTTTGATGTTGACACACCTTATCACTTTTTCTTCTTTAGAGCATCACTTCTATTCCAAGACAAACACAAAAAATTATATACACCTTAACATATAATATATGTACACTATTCTACTACTAAAACACAATATTATAACAACAAGGGCATAACTTGCCCACACAAGCACATAAACCAAATACTTAAACAACAAAGGCATAAGTTGCCTACAAAATATGTTCGGGTGGCACCTACGGCCACCAAAGTACAACAAACCTCATCCTCAGATGGATGGCACAAAAGTAGTTACTAATACTAACAAAGGTACTAGAAATTATGCTACTAGTTCAACAACATAAAAGCAACTAACAGAGTATTATAAAACTAAACATAAACTACATAAACAACAATAAAAAAGAATCACTGAAAATCCTCAATCCTCCTCATCATCCTGCTCCATGCCATCTCCTTCCTCTTCTTCCTCTTCACCATCCCCCTCTCTGAAAAATGGCCTCTCCGCAGGCCATGCACAATGAGCCTCATAATCCTCATTAGTAGGAAAAGAGGGAACATCCGCCGGGTTTACTTGGTGGCGATAGAGCTTGCACAGTGAATCATGAATCATCGCCTGCGATCTTCTGTTGGCATCAAAATACGCCCAATTGTACCTGCAAGCTAATTCTTCATTATACCTACCACCAGCAGGAGGAGCCATGTTCTGTGGCTGAGGATGCTGCTGGACACCTAGCTTGGGAGAGCAGTGCCTATGCACATAACCTGTGTCCACAACACTAGTGGACTTCATGCTTGCAACATTAGGGAACTCCACACCTGCATTCCTACACAGCCCCATAATCAAACTTGGAAAACCAAGCTGAGCAGACGGCTTTGTCCCTCTTTTGGTACCACTTGAAGCCACAATCCTAATCTCCTCAGAAATGATTTGAGCCGCATCCACCTCTCCACCTGTCATAATCCAAAACAAAAGACAAGACATGTCAATGGTTAGGTCAGATGTATGGCTCCTCGGCATGACATTGTTCAGGAGGAAAACTGTGTACAGCTGTGCCATTTGAGTCATGTTCTTCCTGTCCATCTTCTGAATATAACCGGAAGGGTTAAGAGTGAACCCTCGGTGCTCAAAGGATAGCAGATCAGCAATCTCCTGCATATTCCAAGTCTTTGCAGCCTTTTTTCTTGCATACTCACACTTCTCACCTGCAGCACGAGGAGACGGTCTTCCCAAAAAATTGTTAATTGCATCCCTTGAAAAAGAAATGCCCCTACCTCTCACATAGGACGTGTAAGTGTACACCCTTCCCTCAACCGGAATCGCATTTGCATAGAACTCGCGCACAAGGTCCGCATTGATTTGAGTATCTGGAGAAATCAGAGCTTCCCAATGGCGTTCCGCGATATTCTCCAGAAACTGATAAAAGTTACCTCTATGCGGGAGGTCAAACACCTTTTCTGGCCAAATCTTCCGACCAACCAATTTCTCAAACCTCTCCTGCTGCTCTGGTCCTAGAAACCTATGGGAATCAAAGGGTGGTGGCGGAGCAGCTCCTGAACTCGAGCCTGCCAATTGCCTAGCTCGCTTTCCCCGATCACTTCTTGACGACATCTACAAAAAAAACAACACAACATCGAACAAACATCGTCAAAAGCAACATTTATAGCATATTACAAGTCCATTGGTAGTATTAAACCAGGCCCTACACCATTGCATACCCAACAGAAAACAAAATTGAAATTCTGCATTCAGCAGGGTCCGCTCAGCGGAGGGGGTCCGCTCAGCGGACCTGCGCAGAAAATCAAAAATTCTGCAGAACAGAGGTCTGCGCCAGGAACAACCATGGGGTTTCAAACCCCTTTCAAGCACAAGGAAGCAAGCACATAAGCAATGGAAAACCAGAATATTAACATCCAATTCAAGGAACCCTAACATTTACAATTTAATCTAACCTAAATCTAAAACCTAAACAGAATTTCTTTCTAAAATCAAACCTAATACACAATCTATTCTTAATTCTACTACTAAATCACACCGATTCCTAAAAGAAACATATCTATGCAACCCTAATATGCTTTAAACAGAAAATTGCAACATTAAACACCACATACCTTGTCTGGAACTGAAGAGAACAAGATACAGCAGTTGATAGAAAAGAAATTGAGACTTGAAGGTTTGAAAATGGTGGAGATAGAGAAGAGAGCAAGTGGAGGCAAGTGAGTTTCACAATTGTGGTGAGTTAGGGTTCTGAACCCGCTCAGCCACAGACTTCTTTCTTAAGTGGGCCTTTGGACCGGTTTGGTCCATTGGGCCTTTTTTTTTTCTGGTTTTTAGCAGGTCCGCTCAGCGGAGGGGGGTCCGCTGAGCGGATGACAGAAAACAACATTTTTCTGGTTTTTTCTCAGTCTGTTCCACTCGATTCTTTCTCCACCGACTTTTCAAATTTCCCAAAACACAAAAAAACAGAGAATACTTACAATGTTGGGGTGCCTCCCAACTAGCGCTTTGTTTAACGTCGGTTAGCTCGACGGTCCGAGGCGGCTTTACGGATCAAAAATCGGAACGGATTCCGAATTTCGATCGACTTCACCACCAAGATACGGCTTGAGTCTTTGGCCATTCACGGTCCAACTTTCATTTGTTGCCGGATTTTCAAGCACAACCGCTCCATAGTCTTTTACTTCTTTGATTCGGAACGGACCCGACCATTTGGATTTCAATTTGCCCGGAAACAACTTCAACCTTGAATTAAACAATAGAACCATTTGGCCTTCTTTGAAATCCTTCTCCACAATCTTTCTATCATGATATCCTTTCACTTTCTCCTTGTAGATTTTGTTGGATTCATAGGCTTGTAATCGCAATTCTTCCATCTCAAGCAATTGCAATCTTCTCATTTCACCACTTGCCTTCGGATCAAAGTTAAGCAACTTCAAGGCCCAAAATGCCTTATGCTCCAACTCCACAGGTAAATGACAACTCTTCCCGTAGACCATTTGAAATGGAGTAAAACCAATCGGTGCCTTGTATGCCGTACGGTAAGCCCATAAAGCATCATCCAACTTTTGTGACCAATCCTTTCTTGACGACGAAACTGTTTTTTCCAAGATTCTTTTGATTTCTCGGTTGGAAACTTCGGCTTGACCATTAGCTTGTGGATGATAGGCCGTGGTTACTTTGTGCTTCACACCATATTGTTGTAAGACTTTTTCAAGTTGTGTGTTGCAAAAATGTGAGCCACCATCACTAATGAGAATCCTTGGTGTTCCAAACCTTGTAAAAATGTTTTTCTTCAAGAATTTGATTACGGTCTTTCCATCCGCCTTTGAACACGCTAATGCTTCCACCCACTTTGAAACATAATCAACCGCAACCAATATATACTCACAACCAAAAGATGAAGGAAATGGTCCTACAAAGTCTATTCCCCAACAATCAAACACTTCCACTTCTAACATATTTGTCAATGGCATTTCATTCCTTTTACTCACTCCACCACTTCTTTGACAATTGTCACAACTTTGTGCATGCAAGTAAGCATCTTTGAACAACGTCGGCCAATATAACCCGGATTGAAGAACTTTTGCCGCCGTTCTTTGCCCACCATAATGCCCACCATAAGGTGAATTATGACAATGCCACAAGATTCTCATTGCTTCTTCTCTCGTCACACATCTTCTTAGCACACCATCCACACCAATTTTGAACAAGTATGGATCATCCCACACATAGAATTTGGCATCATGGAGAAACTTCTTTATTGCACTTTTACTCCAATCTTCCGGCATCCAACCCGATGCCTTATGATTAGCCATGTCAGCAAACCACGGCCTTTCTTCCACCATGAACAACTTTTCATCCGGGAATGATTCCAAAACCTCTTCTTCTTTGTTTGTTACCTCTTCATTCACCAACCTTGATAAATGATCCGCCACCAAGTTTTCCGCTCCTTTCTTGTCTCTAATCTCTAAGTGGAATTCTTGTAGCAACAATATCCACCTAATGAGCCTTTGCTTTGAATCCGGCTTGGTAAGCAAATACTTTATCGCTGCATGGTCAGTGTAAACAACAACTTTCGAACCAATTAGATAGGACCTAAATTTTTCTAATGCATATACAATAGCTAGTAGTTCTTTTTCAGTTGTTGCATAATTAATTTGTGCTTCATTAAGAACCTTACTAGCATAATGTATAGCATGAAAAAATTTTCCTTTTCTTTGACCCAACACCGCTCCTACCGCATAATCACTAGCATCACACATTAGTTCAAAATCAAGTTTCCAATCGGGTGCTATGATTATGGGTGCGGTGGTCAATCTTTGTTTTAATTCATTAAAAGCTAAAAAGCATGCATTATCAAAAACAAAAGACTTATCTTTGTTGAGCAAGTTGCTCAAAGGCTTTGCAATCTTTGAGAAGTCTTTGATGAATCTCCTATAGAATCCCGCATGGCCTAAGAAGCTTCGGATTCCTTTGACATTCGTTGGCGGTGGTAACTTCTCAATAACCTCCACTTTTGCTCGGTCGACTTCAATTCCTTTGGAAGAAACTTTGTGACCAAGAACTATGCCTTCAGTAACCATGAAATTGCATTTTTCCCAATTGAGGACCAAGTTGGTTTCAACACATCTTTTCAACACGGCATCCAAATTCTTCAAACAAAGATCAAATGAGGCTCCAAAAACGGAGAAGTCATCCATGAAAACTTCCATTGTCTTTTCTATGAAGTCCGAGAAGATAGCTTGCATACATCTTTGGAAAGTGGCCGGTGCATTACACAATCCAAACGGCATTCGCCTATAAGCAAAAATTCCAAAGGGACAAGTGAACGCCGTTTTCTCTTGATCTTCCGGATTGACCGAAATTTGGTTGTACCCGGAGTAGCCATCCAAGAAACAATAGAACTCTTGACCCGATAACCTTTCCAACATTTGGTCCATGAAAGGTAAAGGGAAGTGATCTTTCCTAGTAGCTTGGTTAAGCTTTCGGTAATCAATACACATCCTCCAACCCGTCACGGTTCTTGTCGGAATCAACTCATTCTTTTCATTTGTGATTACGGTCATTCCTCCTTTCTTTGGTACCACTTGGACTGGACTCACCCATGCACTATCGGAAATAGGATAAATCATTCCGGCTTCCAATAGTTTCACCACTTCCTTTCTTACAACTTCTTTCATTGTAGGATTCAACCGGCGTTGAGGTTGAGCTACCGGTTTAAAATCCTCCTCCATCATAATTTTATGCATACAATAGGCCGGACTAATTCCTTTTAAATCGGAAAGAACCCATCCTATTGCTTCCTTGTTAGCTTTCAACACATAAATTAATTTCTCTTCCTCCTCTTTAGACAATGAACCACTAATTATCACCGGCTTCTTACCACCTTCTTCAAGAAAAACATATTTCAAATGGGGCGGTAACATCTTCAATTCTAATTTGGTTTCTTCCACCTTTGGCTCATCTTTCAACTCCTCCATCTTTGCTTCAAAAGGACTTATCTCTTCAAAAACATCAAGATCTCGCAAACACTCTTCAATCTCTTTTTCTTCTTCTTCATTGAGAACATCAAGAGCTTTGGTTAATGTTTTCTCAAGAGGATTGAACATATGAGCTCTACTTTCAACTTGCATGATAACTTCCTCCATAGCATCAATTCTAAAACAATCACTTGTATCATTTGGATGTTTCATTGCTTCCGAGAGATCAAAACACACTTCCTCATCTTGGAACCTCAATTTCATCAAACCATCATCAATGTCTATCATCATCCTTGCCGTCTTCATAAAAGGTCTTCCTAGAATCAACGGGGTATCAACATCTTCCTCCATATCAATGACAACAAAATCAACCGGAAAGAAGAACTTGTCAACTTTCACAAGTAAATCTTCCGCTATCCCAAAAGGCATAGTTGTAGACTTATCGGCTAATTGAAGTGTCATTCTTGTATTTTTCATATCCACAATGCCTAACCTCTTGACCATGGATAAAGGAATCAAATTGATACTTGATCCCGTGTCAACCAAACCTCTTCCAATATGAATGTCACCAATAGTAACCGGCAAAGTAACTCTTCCTGGATCTCTTTCCTTCCTTGGTAAAGTACTTTGAATGATGGCACTACATTTAGCATCTAGGACAACCGTTTCGGGCTCAGTGTAACTTCTTTTCTTTGTGAGAATGTCCTTCATAAACTTGGCATATTTTGGCATTTGCTCTAAAGCTTCTCCAAAAGGAATATTAATTTGCAATTGCCTAAATATGTCAAGAAAACGAGCATATTGCTTCTCACTATCTTTCTTCGAAGGCGCACGAGGGTACGGTAAATTACGAACGGGAGGACTCGTAACTTTCTTCTTTCCCTCTTTAATCCTTCTCTTTTTCTCTCTATTTTTTTCTTCTTCTTCCTCACTTTTTTCTTCACTCTCATTTTCAACTAAGACTCCCTCATTTTTCTTTGGTTCTACTTCACTTTCCACCTCTTTCTCCTTTTCTATCCTAACTTCCTCCTCCTCGACCTCCTTCTCCACTTCACTTTCAAGCACCCTCCCACTCCTAGTTACAACCGCTTTGCAATGCTCCTTAGGATTGGTTTGAGTGTTTTCCGTGAATGATGGTCCGGGTTGCTTCTCGGCTAATTGTTTTGCAAGTTGGCCGACTTGAGTCTCTAAATTCTTTATTGCCGCTTCATTACTCTTTTGATTCGCCATTGATGCTTGCATAAATTGATTTAGAGTCTCCTCCAACTTTGAAGGCTTGTCTTGAGAAGGTTGTTGTTGTTGATAAGGACTTTGTCTTTGTTGATAATTATCTTGTCTCCACCCTTGACCATATTGCGGTGCATTAGGCCTTTGTTGGTATCCACCTTGGTTTTGGTAAGGAGCTTGTCTTTGTTGATAGCCTCCTTGATTTTGATTCGCCATGTAATTCACTTCATTCACCGGTGGACAATATCCGGTAGGGTGGTCTCCACTACAAAGCTCACACGAAGCAACTTGTTTGTTCTTGTTAGGATCATGTAATTCCTTGAGTTGTTGAGGTAACCTTGCCATTTGTTTTGTAAGCTCCTCCACTTGTTGAGAAAGAAGCTTATTCTGAGCAAGAATAGCATCATTGGTTCCTAATTCAATAAGTCCCGGTTTCTTTTGAACAACTCCTCGGTTATGTTGCACCTGATGATCATTCCTGGCCATTTTCTCAATTATCTCTATTGCCTCCTCTGCTGTCTTAGCCATCAAAGAACCTCCAGCAGTAGCATCCAAAAGAAGCTTCGGTTGAGGTTGTAAGCCATTACGAAAAATATGAATCTGGGTGAGTTCATCAAAGCCATGACTCGGACATTTTCTCAACATTGACTTATACCTTTCCCATGCTTCATTAAGAGTTTCATTCACACCTTGAGAAAACACTGAAATTGCTGTTTTTGCTTCAAGCAACCTTGACTGAGGAAAGAACCTATCCAGAAACTTTTCTTCTAACTCATTCCAATTTGTCATGGTTTGAGTAGGTTGATCAAGGTACCAATCCTTTGCTTTACCAATCAATGAGTGAGGAAATAATCTTTTAAACACTTGCTCTTCCTCCTTTTCAGGTGCTCCGACTGCTCCGGCAATTTCATAGAACTTTGTCAAGTGTGTATATGGGTCCTCATGATCAAGTCCTGAAAAAGGACTAGCATAAAGTAGTTGAAGAATGCCAGTCTTCATTTCAGAATTTCTTACATTGTTGTCATTTCGTGCAAACTGGGCTGCTCTTCTTGGACTGTTAGCACATGGTGCTCTTGGAGGTGGTGGTGGTGGTGGATCCTGATCTCCATTCCCTGCCATCTCTTCTTCTATAACTTGTGGTGTTGATGAAGTAGTTGCTTCTTGGGCTAATCTTCGTTCTTTGGCTAGTTTCCTTCTTCTTCTGGTTTTACTGTTCAATCTCCTTGCAGTTCTTTCAATTTCTGGATCAAAAAGAAGCTGATCTGCTGGGACACTCCCACGCATAAACCAGAGCTGAAACACTAACCAAAAAGTGAGCAAAGACTAGGTAATAATAATAATATTTATACTCAAAACACACAAAAACTATTGATATGCTTATAATATCTTAACGCCAATCCCCGGCAACGGCGCCATTTTGTTAGAAAGTATAGGATAAGTATTTTTAGTATCGTCTCCTCAGGGATTGATGCGATATTATCGCCGTTCTACAGCTTAGTGTATTTTGAGTTAAGGCTCTGGATGTGTTTAGTATCATGAAAGATAAATAACATTAAAGAAATTAAAGACAATAAATTCGGGTTTAAAAACGATTTGGTAAAACTGTGTCAAGATTAGTGTTCATTAGTTTGCTTCATATGTACTCTAAAGATTATATATATGAACCTATTCCTGATTAATACAATCACGTATCCTCTCGATACTGTTTATCTCTAAAGCAATATCGTGATTATTATCATATTCACCGTCAGATGATCTCTCATGCCGACAATCAACATGATAATCTTAAAAGCTTGATACTTGTGAATATCAACTCACAAATCTATCTCTAGAGTTTGTTTATTGATAGATGAATATCTTTTAGGTCTAGCTTTGAAACATATCTCTCAATAGTGATCCAAAACAACAAATGAAACATAAATAACAAGATATTCACCATGTATTAATCATTAACCAAGTTCATACATAAAAGATCAAAGAAAGTACATATTTACAAACTAACTACCTCTAATCTTGACACAAGATGAAACTTAGCCCTCCATATCCATGGAAGCTTCAACAACAAGCAACAAACCAAGATTTAGTGACATCAAACTCAAGAAGATCAAAGAAAGATGTTTGGAAATCTTGATTTTCTCTTAAGAACAAATGGTTTTTTTTCTTCTTCTCTTGCCCTAACTTTCTTTTCAAATGTGTGTTATGATAAGAACAAAGCTAACCATGCTTAATCATCAATTTTATGTGGCTAAGAACAAAAGTTGAAAAAGTAGGTCCGCTGAGCGGAGGGGGTCCGCTGAGCGGAGCAGTAAAAATATCTGTTTTGCCTTCAAGGTCCGCTGAGCGGAGGTAAATTTTCTGCTCTTCACTGCCCACGTCCGCTTCAGCTCCGCTGAGCGGACTTGCTGATGAAAAAAACTGCTGCATCCCTGCCTGGGTCCGCTTGGACTCCGCTGAGCGGACCTCCTTGCACAAAAATTCTTCTTTTTGCATTCCATCCTCATTGCAAGCTTGTTTTGATCATTCTTCTCATTCCATCTTGTTCAAAAATTGTTAAAACCTAAAGAAAACATAACACGAGTTAATAAACTAACTTAATTTAGAAAATAAACATAGAGTTATTTATTTACATACTATTATATCAAAAAGTAATCAAATTTGGCACAAGAGTTTCAGAAATACCACAAAACATATATACAAACTATGCACAAATGGGATTCTAACACATACTCGGTTATAAACGACAACCTTCGACTTGTTGATGTAATGATTCGAACAAAATCTACATACGAGACATTAATGGAGCAGAAATAGAAGGTTCAAGCACTACGAATTGTGTTTAAATACAAGATGAATTTTCAACTGAAAATTGCAAGATTTCAAATGGTTGAGAGCTTTTAACAATTTAAAATAATATTTGGTTACTTAATTCTAAATTAATTTTATTTCCTCCAAATTCATGTTTGACACGTATCCATCGGTTTGTAAAAATTATGTCACGTGGCCTTCTACGCCAAACCCTCTATTAGTAAAAATAAATGGGCGGGATCAAAGATATAGACGAAAAACATTTAAAAAACCACTAGTAAAAAAACAAAAAACTTTTAAAAATTAAAATTAAATTATAACCTAATTATTGAAACTAAAAATATATTTAACCCTAAAATTTGATTGATAATCTTAATTTAATTGATAAATTAGCTATTCAAAATATCAAAGTATGTTAAGGAACCAAACACCATTAAATTTGAACGAGTTCATCAACATTGTCATGTGTATATGTGTCTGCCTTTAAAATGTAGGTGTTTTTTTTTTTTTTATCAAAATGTAGGTGTTTTTTAGAAGGCAAGAAAGGGTGATTCAAAAGTAGACTTTTAGAACACCAAAAAAAGGACTTGTTGGTAGGAAAGACCTGTGATTATGCTCTTGTACACGTATCCTCTTGGAAACATAAAGTGTTTCTCTTTCAAACACCTAAGACTTAAATGGTTACATGGTTGAACCATATCCAAGCAATTACTCACAGCTTCTCAATCCAACCAGACCATTCAGTTTGACTAAAACCTATGACACATGTAATTTTTGTTTCAAATCAACCATTTCACCTTTTCTCATATATGGTAACAATTAATATGTTCCTTCAAATATATATATATATATATATATATATATATATATATATATATATATATATATATATATATATATATATATATATATATATATATATATATATATATATATATATATATATATGTCACTAAGAAAATAGAGTTTAAAAAATCTTGTAAAAAAATTATATGTAGTTATTAATGTCATTTTAATTCATTAATAATTGCATTCTTATACCTTATGCTAAAATATTAAATGACATGTTGTGTGAAAAATTTGGTATCTATCTCTCCATAGTCATTGACATAAATAGATGAAATGAAACTATCAAAATTTATTGCTATATATGAAAAGTAATACTCAAAAGAAAAATAATGTCATAAGTTTACTTAAATTATTCTGACATAAGATCCCTACCCCCATGCAACACTCACACATGTAACTAAATATAGAAAACAATCATTAAATTCATTGGGTCCACTTTACCTATCAAATTTCATATTTGTCTTCTTCATCAAGGCATCAATTCAATGCTACCGTTCATCTTTTATCCACCACAAATTCACTTCATACCATTTTCTTGGCTCACATATGTCCAACAACTTCACAATTTCATAAGGACGCGGAAGACAGATTACTGCACATAGTATAAAATATAGACGATCAGACATTGCATAAATAAGATTCATAAAATATTTTATCATGGTTAAATCGTGATTAAATATAACTTTTATTTGTTTTGTTATAGGTAAATTGTGATTAATCTACATATAGTCTCTAAAAATATGAGATGACCCTGTATTATATTACTGGTCTGATATTGTTAGGTTGGACGTAATCACAATCAGAATATATCATATAATCTTTTAGACTAAAGTTCTCAATTTAGCCAACCATTATATCACATGTGAGCATTTTTATCATCTTACTATTCCAAAAACTCTTTCTATACTCTCTCTCTCTCTTTGTGAAATCATCATCATTAATACAATCACAATTTGTTGCTGCAACAACTTCTTCATTCACTAGTTATGGCAGCAGCTGATAACTCTACCAGGAGAAACTCCAATGTTCAGCTTCTTGAAGAGCTTGAGGCTCTAAGTGAATCACTTTACCAATCACACACAACAACAGCTAGAAGAACAGCTTCTCTAACTCTTCCAAGAGCCTCAACTCCTTCCATTCCATCTCCTAAAGATGATAACAACACTGCTAAACTTGACAGCAACAGAAACAGCGAAAAACCGCGGTCGCGCCGCATGTCTTTGTCTCCATGGAAATCAAGAACAAATATTGAAGATGTTAAGTCATCATTACCATCATTAGCATCATCACCATCATCATCTATTCAATCAGATAACAAGAAGTTCGACGAAAAGGCGAATTCGGCTGAGAAAAAAGGGATATGGAATTGGAAGCCTATAAGGGCTATTTCACATATTGGTAAGCAGAAAATAAGCTGTTTGTTTTCTGTTGAAATAATCACTGCTCAATCACTTCCTGCATCCATGAATGGATTAAGGCTTTCTGTTTGTGTTAGAAAGAAAGAGAACAAAGATGGTGCTGTTCAAACAATGCCATCAAGAGTTTCTCAAGGTGCTGCTGATTTTGAAGAGACACTTTTCATTAGGTGTAATGTTTATTGCAACCAACAAGGTAATGGAAAGAATCTCAAGTTTGAGTCAAGGCCATTTTTGATATACCTTTTCGCAGTCGATGCGAAAGAGCTTAATTTTGGAAGAAATTTAGTGGATTTAAGCCAGTTGATTCAAGAATCGATCGAGAAAAGCCGACAAGGAAATCGAGTTAGACAGTGGGAGACAAGCTTTGGTTTATCAGGAAAAGCAAACGGAGGAGAGTTGGTATTAAAACTCGGGTTTCAGATCATTGAGAAAGATGGAGGAGTTGAAATATATAGCAATGAGGAGAATTTGAAGCCTAGTAGTAGGTTCAAAAACTTTACTTCTACGTTCGCTCGTCGACAATCGAAGTCGTCGTTTAGCATGCCTAGTCCAAGAATCGTTACCAGAAACGATGCTTGGACTCCGTCACAGAGAAGGTTAGCAGAAGATATTCAAGGTATGAATGATATGAATCTTGATGATGATGATTCAAATCCAAATCCAAATCAAGTTCATGATCCATATTCATCAAGTCAGAAAGTTTTTGATGACAAAGAAAAAGTGGAGGACCTTGATCTTGATCTTCCGGAATTCGAGGTTGTTGATAGAGGAGTCGAAGTTGAAGACGGACGAGAAGGATCTGAGAAATCTTTTGAAGTGAAATCATCTTCAAGTGAAATTGTTAAGGAAATAGTCCATGATCAATTGCACTTAGCAAGATTAACCGAACTCGAATCACTTTCTAAGCAGATAAAGGCTCTTGAATCCATGATGGGAGAAAACAACAAAGATTTTGACACGGAATCGCAAAGATTGGATTCTGATGAAGAAAATGTTACAAGAGAGTTTCTTCATATGCTTGAAGATCAAAGGTCTAGAATATCCAAAATCAACCAATCCGAAATTCCACATTTTGAACTCGAAGAACATGATGAGAATTCTTCATCATGTGGAGAATCCAATTCCAAAGTGTATCTTTCTGATCTTGGAAAAGGCTTAGGTTGCGTTGTTCAAACAAAAGACGGAGGCTACTTAGCATCGATGAATCCCTTAGACAATCATGTAGCTAGAAACGATACTCCGAAGCTCGCAATGCAAATGTCAAAGCCTTTTGTGTTAGCATCTCAACAATCCTTAAACGGATTCGAGTTGTTTCAGAAACTGGCTTCCGTTGATCTTGACGAACTTACTTCTCAAATTTTCTCGTTGATGCCAATAGACGAACTCTTAGGCAAAACTGCTGAACAGATTGCTTTTGAAGGCATTGCTTCTGCTATCATACAAGGTAGAAACAAAGAAGGAGCTAGCTCGAGTGCTGCACGGATAGTTTCCGCGTTGAAAGAAATGGCGAACGCGATGAGTTTAGGAAGGCAAGAAAGAATCTCAACAGGAATTTGGAATGTTGATGATATTCCACTTACGGCAGAGAAGATTCTAGCTTTTACAATGCAGAAGATTGAGTTCATGGCTATTGAAGCATTGAAAATTCAAGCTGATATGGCGGAAGAAGAAGCTCCGTTCGATGTTTCATCATTTCATACAAAGGAAGAGAACAAAGAAAAAGATCTATTGAGTTCGGCTATTTCACTTGAGGATTGGATTAGAGATCAAAGCTTTGAAAACGATGAACTATCGAATATCACATTGATGTTTGTGGTTCAATTAAGGGATCCAATAAGAAGGTATGAAGCAGTTGGAGGACCTATGATGGTGCTAATTCATGCAACAAATGTGGATACAAAGGGTGATGATGATGATGATGATGAAGATGATAAGGAGAAGAGGTTTAGAGTAAGTAGTATGCATGTGGGAGGGTTTAAGGTGAGGAGTGGTGATGGAAAGAAGAATGGTTGGGATAGTGAGAAGAAAAGGCTAACTTCAATGCAATGGTTGATTGAATATGGATTAGGAAAAGGAGGGAAGAAAGGAAAACATGCATTGGTGAAAGGGCAAGATTTGTTGTGGAGTATTTCATCAAAAATTGTGGCTGATATGTGGATGAAACCTATGAGAAATCCAAATGTTAAACTTGTGTAAAGTAATAATCATCAACACTTTGCTTTTAGTTATTAGTATGTTATCGACACTTTAGATCAAAGACATGTCTAGAGGATGCATATAGTTATATTATATAGTTATATTTAATTATTTATATTACGTAAATTATACGCTTAATGTCATGTTTGATGTTCTAGATACAACGTATATGCATGTCTCGCAAGGGATAATGATACATCAAAATTAAAGAGAAAGTTCAACAATCATTAGTGTCCTAATAATTATTTTTTAGAATGTTTTTTTGGTATTTAAGCTCTTTTGTTAGTTTTTCAATACTAAACTATTTTAATAGGATTTAGGGTGAATGTCTATTATTGAGGGTTTTGAAGTGTGTAGAATATACAATGAACTTAAATACGAGCAAAAGTTGAAATATTTTAATTTTAAACCAAATATATTTTGAGTTTTTTAATATTTAAGTTTGAGGGGACTACATTCCAAGAATGTGCTTTAGAAGTTTTTGAATGTTAGACTTTTGAGAGAATACATTCACATCAATTATATAGTTTTGTTAAAGAACTTTTTATTTTCCAAGGGATGCCCTATTTTATTGAAGTGAAATTCTATCTCCACTTTAAAATTTCCTCTTTATTCTTTGATATTCATCAGAGAAAGCTAGTTTTGAATACTTCAGTAACAATTTAATTTAGTTTCAACATAGATCTAGGTTTTCTGTTTCAATTTCTTCCATTGATTCAGTCTCGATTTTTCATTACTTTGATCGGTATAGATCTAAGTTATAAGTTTTATTTTCGTCCTATGATCCATATAAATGACTATTTTTCTATGATTATAATAAGAGAAAAGGGGTGATGCACTGTGGAAAATAGTTTTACACTGTCAACCAATCACCACCATGTATCCAATTAAACCATTTTTTAATTTAAAAAATTATTTAATGACATGGCAAATTGATGGTTTTTCTATTGAATGACAGTGTAAAACTATTTTACACTGTCAGTGCACTACCTTTTAACTCTTATAATAATGTGAAAAATAACATAGTAAATGATATTTTTTAAAACTACCCATCATACAAAATTACGAAAATTAATCTTTCTTAGTGAGATTAAACCGAATTTCTAGTAATTATTAGCACTTCGTCCACGAATAAAAGAAGAAACTGCCTACAAAGCCCTTAACAAATAAAATGATAATTAAATTTAATCATAGAGAAAAAAATTGAAGATGCCTATTTTCAACCACAACCAATCCGTCAAACTCAATTCCTGTTCATTAGAGTTAAAATACTAATTGGAAATAGTTGTACATTTCATTCCACTAATATCTCCATTTCTATGTATTTCAGTTTCCCAAAATTTTCACAAAGAATCCACAATAAAATATCAAAATCACTCACATAAATAAAAGTACACATGTACTGGCTGCAACCAGACGATTACTCTTCAATATGGACACATTTCAAGCTTAATATTGTAAACTATGTCTCAATGCGGCCAGCTCCATTTGTCTATGCAGGAATTGTGTTATGTCCAAATTAATATCCTGATGAAATCCAAGTACCATAACTAATTTGTACAGAAATAATAAAAACCAAAAGTAAACCAATCAAACTCTTTGTGAGCTATGCTTATGAATTTAAATTTACACAAGTATTTCAAGTGATTTAAGGAAATATTATTTACCTCAAGTCAAAATTGTGCTCTCTATTTAAAAACCCATGACTTTTCCCACGGCGACAGTTTTTCCTGTAGGACAGGGTAATGTGCTTTCAGCATAATTACAATGATATCATTTGGACAAAAAAGAAGACATTATTTCTTAAATATTACCTTCAGTGCGAAGAGTGAATCTCCCAAGTTGTGGAAAGTCGGAGAATTTCTCTATGCAAATGGAGTTACTAACCTGTAAGAACGTTTCCAAAACAAGATTAGAAGAAGCTTGTAATATTGAAAAAATTAATAAATCACCATTGCATGAGCAACTAATTCCTCTATCTGAAACTCAACAATCCTCCCACATGATCATCATAAGTTTAAATCTTTTAACATCCCTAGAAAACTCTAGTATGGCAATATAACAATTTGTAGAACCAAATTCATACCCAAATTTACAGAGCATGTACCTGAATTCGACATACAACACCTGCACCATTCTTCACAAAGAGGACTTTCTTTTTCATAGGCTTCTTTGTCTTCGGATCAATTTGATGCATGAGCTCAATAACCTCACATTCTTCAACTACAGAGTGGACATGCAGGATAGCCTTGTACCCAGCAGTAAAAATTGCCTAATTTTATACAACAGGTGCTCTAGATCAATACAGAGAAATTTCGTAAAAAACCAAATGCAAAAAAAGAGAGGAGGATGAGTAAGTACATTGTCTAGCAATTCAAGGATTGCCAACTGAGCAACAAACTCTGTTACAGCTGGTATTGGATTTGCTGAGATCATAACAAAAAACACAACTGATCAGCAAATGCATAACCATATAAACACAGCCATAATCTAAAGGTAGAGAGACACATAATGAATTGACTAGAACATTTGTGAAGGAGAAATTGGAAGAAGGTTTCTTCTATCACCATTATTGAATGCCTTACTTCTGAATCAACCTTTCGAACCTTTCAGAATTTAAGCCTAGGCTACCATCCCAATTACCAAAACTGAAAAAGGTATTACTTGCTTAAAGTAAAACTGAAACAACATGGTACAATAGTAGAGGTATTGAACATCTCATGGCATGGCACACTACTCTAAAACTTACCTTAATACTGCATGCAGAAGTAATAAATGAACCAGGAGACATCACTAGTTTACACATACTATATGTATAGATATTGAACATCTCATGGCATGGCACACTACTCTAAAACTTACTTTAATATTACATGCAGAAGTAATAAATGAACCAAGGGATACTACTAGTTTTCACATACTTCATCTAATATAATTGTGAAACATCTTCGGTAGCATCTTTTATTCAATAAAATCTTTTCTAATATTTCACAAAAAAATATGCTGCAACGCATCTTACATAGTACAGCAAAAGCTTACCAGTACTAGACAAGATAAATCCAGATGATATGTCCTCTTCTTCAACACCGGATACTCTAACCCGTAAATTTTCACCAGGTCCAGCACGTTTAACTCGATTCTCATCAATAAATATAGCAACAACTTTCACATGATCCTGCAGATTAATATGCAATCATATTAAGAATGGGGGATAAAAAGCAGTAGAAAAGAAAGAACAAAGTTCATAATTGTTCCGAAAAAAGATCAATAAAATAAAAGATGATATAAATCACCTTATTTGGCATAATCAACAAGGAATCTCCCTCACGAATACTACCAGATTCCACTTTGCCCATAACAACAGTACCCATGTCTTTGAATTTGTCGAGTATGGGCATCCTATGAGAACCAGAAATCCAACCTTATCAAAGTTAATTTCTTAAAAAATACACACAAAAGCATATGCATGTGTGTACGCGCGTGTTTACATGCACATACATATGGACTTTGAGGAGGAATAAGGAAGTGTTACTGTAAAAAGTTCAAACACACCGTACCTGAAAGGAGCTTTAGGATCTCGTAGAGGAATTTCAATGGCGTCAAGAGCTTCAAATAGGCAAGGACCATCCCACCATGGACAAATGCTTTTACCCATTCTTGTTTTTAGGTTTGTTCCGATCAGCCCAGATATAGGTAAAAACAGGACATCTGGTAAATAAATGACAATACTTAATACTACATCCGTCTCATAAAAAATGTCTTATTTGAGCATGGTTCATATGAAAATTACTAGAAATGGTAATTTTAATAATAAAATTAGAATCATTTATTATAATACTCTTATTAATTTTAGTTAGTAGAGTAGTTAATTAGAGTGAAAGTTAATAAATAAGAATGTATTAGAGAAAAGAAATAATAAATGTTGCATTGGTATTATAAAAAGACAACTAGTTTGAGACAAAGAAAAAGTGCAAATGAGACACTTTTTATGAGATGAAGGGAGTAATAACTTCCCTTCACAACCCACCCAACTGGTTGAGACTAGTAAAGAATATGAGATTATTTACCATATGCTGATTATAAAAGAGATCTTTCTTTCAAAGGCCCGTTTTTTACACAAACGTTTCTAAAAGCCAACACCGAAGACAAGGCTTGAAGAAAAGGGAAAAAAGAAACTTATGTGGCAGTGGCACAACCTGAACACCCCAAAATCTCAGTCCTTAATTGCTAAAACCAATCAACCAGTTGAGACAAAACAATTCCTGATTTTACTTAAAATGAAGCTTCATTACATTGAATTAGAACGGTTATATTATATGAACTAATAGAAGCCCAACTTCTGGTAGTAGACTATCCGATTTTTATATGTATTAAGATATTTCAACCATTTCACTAATGAATTATTTTTGGTCTTTCTAGTTTGGATTTTAAATTATAAAAATATATTTACCGTATTTTGTGAACTTCTTTCATATATGTAATATAAATGTATTGCATCGTATATTTCTTAAGGAACAACCTATCACTGTATCGCGTTTGTATAATATTTGATACTTGCATTGTGGCCATGCATTATAAGTAAAACATGCTAGGACAATAGGTCAAAAATAAAGTTTCAGCGTACCTTTCTTCACATTGTAACCCGATTGCTTAAGAAATGGAGTCATTTTCGATTCAATTTCATCATACCTAGGGCGCATAAACAGAAAATCAGTTATAATTGTAAAAAAAAACTTAGCGAGTAGCTGTTAGAGGCAACATGAGAGTGAGAGAGGACCTTTCTTTTGACCACTTCACTGTAGGATCGTCCATTTTGTTAACAACAACAACGAGCTTAGACACACCCAGTGTTTTTGCAAGCTGAACATGTTCACGGGTTTGACCACCTTTTTCATATCCAGTTTCAAATTCTCCCTTTCGAGCAGAGATTACCTGATTGATACAGACAGAGAGAAATATCATCCAATGATTGTCAAAAAGCATATTGATGATCAATTAAGTGTCACATTATAGATTAACTAACCAATACTCCAATATCAGCTTGAGATGCACCACTGATCATGTTAGGGACATAACTCTTATGACCCTGAAGAAGCATTGCAATATAAAAATCAAATGGTTCCTCATAAAATAAATTGGGGGGAAAAAGGCAATAATAGACTCAAGGAAAGGTGGCCAAAAGAATACAACAAACCAGAATGAAAACAAGACTATTACCTATCAAAAACAATAATGGAGTGAGAACCTAAGTTCTTTTTGAAATTGTAGGATACTAGCAAGTTTGTCCCTAGAAAATAAAAAATGATAAAAATGGCCTTCAAGTTTGTAAACTACTGGTCATTTTAGC
This sequence comes from Vicia villosa, assembly GCF_029867415.1. Lineage (NCBI taxonomy): Eukaryota > Viridiplantae > Streptophyta > Magnoliopsida > Fabales > Fabaceae > Vicia > Vicia villosa. The sequence continues at coordinate 7,417,556 of NC_081183.1, forward strand.
TCACGTGTTACATTTCATTAGCAACAACTTTAAGTAAGTCTCTAAATTGAATACTTAAAATCAAATAAGCTCTTGAAAATTACATATTAATGATAAATGGTGATTGTATTGTTGTTGGCTAATGTTCAAAATACTATCTAGAGGGTAATGTGTGATTAAAAGGACAGATTGTGCAATTTCAGGGACATATCTGTCAATTCCATACTGAGGTCAACAAAATAGACTATGTGAGAACATATCTAGCATCAAGGAATAAATGGATAAGTATCCTCTAAAAGGGAGAAGAAGCAGACCATAAAAGAAAGGAACATCAAGCTCACCAATAACTACTCTAGAACCTAAGCAAAAAAATAATAGCCGGCTAACCAGAGTTGGATTCAACTTGTTAGAGCTAGGTTTCAGCTCGATAGAGATGGGCTCTTGCATTTTGTTGCTCTATTTGGTCGGGTTCATTCCAAACTTGGAACTTGGAACGCATTTTGTTCATGGTTTCTGGCCCATTACATTGATTCTGTTGGAAACTATGAAGTGGCGATCTTTCACTTCCTTTGGACATGGGTTCACATTAGGACGTTAGATGCATTTGAGGAGTCGGGTTCTACAACTTAAGTTAATATGTTATCCACTACATAGCTTTACCACTTAGCTATTGCATAAATAAACACGGAAACCATCCCTCAAACTTGTGATTCCATGCAAGTCTATACAACTCTTATGCAAATCTACCTGAGTTTGCACTGAAATAATTGCAAAAGCAAGTTAACTCGATACCAAGTGTCAAAAACTACTATGACTCTGAGTTAACACGAGACTCTGACAATCATGATCATTAGTAGTGGGAAATTTTTAAAGAGTATCGTGATGCAAAAACTCACTGGTGCATCCAAAATCGTAAACCTTGACGTCTCTGTCTCAAAGTGTGCTCTTCCAACTTCAACTGTCTTTCCCTGCAATCAGCACAACATTGTCCTGATTATATAAATACAAAATTATATAACAAGTGAAAATGAAAACCATATTAAATAGAACAAGAGATTTGAACTTGTCAGCAGATTCATTCATACCTTGGCCCTCTCCTCCTCATTCGTGTCCATTATGTAAGCCATATACCTATATCATTTAAATTTCAAATCATTAATCAACACTACATTTTAGTATCAAGCATACTCAGAGGGAAATGATCCCCTGATATTAACACGTCCTACACTTTCATAGTATGAGTCATTGTCAAGAAAAAAAATTGATCAGTCGGGTCAACCAAGAATAACACTTGCTAGACCCACAATTAAGTGGCCAAATCTAGTTGTACTGCGGCAGGATACAAAGGCTTAGCTAACACAGCTGCAAAAATTCGATGGATGCACTCCTAACCCGTTGAGCTGCAGAAATTCTACAATAATCTCTACAAAATCTACTATAATCTGAATATAGTGTTATTGTCACATAATCATGTTCTTAATAATAGAACCAAGGACGGGGAGCTTGATATATTCTTTGGGAGAAGTTCTTATCAAATGCGTCTTAGTGAATTGCATCCGCCAGTGACTGGTATGTTAACTAGACATTAAAAAAGCATTTGTTCATGGTGATCTTGAAGAAGAGTGTTGGGTCATCAATTCTGGGGGTATTTTGGGAGTTCAACATGAGGGAGCATTTTTATATGGGGTCTTTCTTTATGAGCAACACACCTTGTGAGAGACATACCACATACTCACCCAAAACCTTAAGGTAATAGGCGTGTGGATTCTCTCACTTATAAATACTCAAGTCTCCACTTTTCTAATCAATGTGCGACTTCCCCACACTTTGTTTTCTGAATATTTCCAACTCACATTTGTTATTCTCAACAAAGGGATACACAGGTTAGTTGCTCAAGGGAAGTCAGGTTTGGTGGGTAAGTTGAAGCCATCTCTTTTAGGTCTAAAATAATCTTCTCAAGTTTGGTTGCATGTTATTTGTTTAAGCAACCATAAGAACAAATTTTGGAATATCTTTAGAACTGACTGGTGATCGAGCCTGATTTTACAAACAAACAAAAAAAAGATGATTGAGTTTGTTACATGTTTGGTATACATTTCCGTCAACGCAGCAAAAAGTTTCTCCGTCAAGAAAACAGTCATTTGGGGGCATTTAAAACCTGAAACGAACAAAATTTTATATGGTTTGATTTCAACCCGAATAATTAATCTAACTGGCAGGCCCAAATCCCAATTCCAGCCAGAGATTGATTGTGTTGGTTGGCCCAATTTCAGTCCAATAAATTTGAGCTAGCAGGCCTGATATAAGCAAGCAGGATGATGGCAGCCCTGATTTCAGTTCACAGGAATCAGGCTTGCCCAATTGTTGTCTAAAAAGTAGTGTCAGACTGATTTTGGCCCAAAAGTATTCTTACTGGCCCAATTTCAGTTCAAAAGTAATTGGATTGGATCTATAACCTTATGCAGGAAAACTAAACAATATATCAGTAAATAGCCTGTAAACCTCAAGAGGATAAGACCCTATGTTGCAGCAAACCGGACCAATGTGCAATCACAAATCATACTAGTTCTAAGAACACTACCTTAATGACAAAAATAACTAAACAAATATTAAGGCAGCAAAGTAGAGCAGTAAACAAATGTAGCATCCACAATCAAGAAAAGTAAACGAACTTACCAGCTCTCTCTACTTTTGTCCTTGGCTTCCTTCTCGTATTTTTGGATAGTCCTTTCATCGACCTGACCACTGAGGAAAAGTATTTGGCCTCCTGTTGTCGATTTACCAGCATCTGGAAACAAGATGCAACTTATGTAACTCTTCATGTAGTATGCAATCAATGTCTTCAATACATATGATGTTGAAGAACAATAAGTTCCTGTGACTCCATAACTAACTAGGCCAGATAACACTCGTCTCTTTTACATTGAGCAATTCCCTTCCTAGCCCCAAAACCTAAGGGCCTGGTTGAGTTGCATTTATCCATTTCCGGTTATTTTTGGGTTATTGAACTCCCTAGCACATGCACATTTAACATCCATGATTGTGTTTAACATATATAGTACAGTAAAAAGAAAATACAAAGTGTATATCCATTAAAGTTGATTTATCTTCAACTGTTTTGATTCAGTTATTAGCTTATGATATATCCTCCTAAAGCATCAACAAAACCATTCGCATTTACATTCTCCAATGCCCTAAACCTACTGACTTCCTTGGCCACCTTAAACCATGAATGAGGGTATTAATGAACACAGCAAACTAGAGCAATTTGCCTTGAAAAATCCAGTTGAAACTTACAATATTGCCCTCATCTTCACAATAGCGGTCGGTAAACCACTACAGAACCGCGATAGTACTGCTATTGCGCCGCCACTACATCACAAATAGCGGCCGCTATTTCCGCTATCGCGGATAGCGGTTAGCAGCCCAAAAGTGTGGCATGAGGTCCCGTACTGCTACGCTGTAGCGCAATAGCGCGCTATCGACAACCTAGGAAAAATCTATGCCTATAAACCCTATAATCAAATGATACACATATGATAGTACACATCTTAAGCAACTCCATACCAAACAAACAGAAGAACACCTAATAATCCATAATGATAAAGGAACCTTAAGAATTCATCAACTTACCCACATGACCAATAAAAACAACATTTAAGTGTCTTTTGACAGCCACCTCCTCGTCCTCTTCATCTTGCACCGGCGGAACCTCTTTATCTGTCAATACACATCAAAGTCATGGTGTCAAAATCAGAAAAATGGAAATCAACATCTAAGTTAGCAATGAGCTGTTTAATTTTGATACCAAAATGTAAATCACGAGTTAAACATTATCACATAACTGTAAAGGAAATACTTATCGGTTACCTTTTATATCAGTCTTAATAGATTGTGCTTGAACCTCCGGCTTAGGATCTGAAACCACCAAGGTAAATTTCTTTATATAATGTTCTCTGCCATTAATTTATGCCACCGAATGCAATATTAAGGTAAATAAGATAGATAGAAATTAGCAAGAAAACAGTCCAGAACAGAGCTGATGCAGTTTTCATTAGTCCTTGTTCAAGATGCAAGTAAAATTCTATTACAGAACACAGAAAATTACGTTACCATTATTTTCACACAAGATAAGAGCAGGTAAAAAATGTACATCGGAGAAATAGAAAAAATGCATCGGGTTCCAAATAAGATCCAAACAAACACTAACAGGTAACAAACATAATTTGCAATAAAAAATTTATTAGGCTGATGATTTCTGTAATGCTGCCAGATACCTCTTCTTATAAATTAAGTGAAAAACATTCATTCAAAATTGAATGAGATAATGTAACCACAAATGCAAACATTCGTCATAAATACGATAACATAGGAAGAAGGCAAAAGAAATCGAAAGAAAGAAGAATGTATATATGCATTCCAATCCAACTTCTACAATATTTGTCACTACAAAAATTTTATCATGAAATTTGTCACTAAGAAGCAGATTATTCTAAAATATATAAAGATAACCAAGCTTAGAGTAAATTTTGCAAATGAAAGCAAAACAGAAGTAAAGAACAGATAAAAACAGAAGAAACAATGGTACCGTATGTCCGTACACATTGTCATGAATAAACTATCTAGAGAAAAAAATAAAACCCAACAAAAAACTAACAACTTCCTACCAACCTTCTTTTGCATTAGTAGGTTCCTCAACGTCTGCAAGAATAAGAAAGAGAAAAAGGTACTGTTGTCATAAACGAGTGTTTAACCAAAAGGTTTAAAAAAAAAAAAACACTTCCTTACTACCTACCTTGATTTGTATTAATAGATTCCTCGACTTCTGTCTTTCCATCATCTGGACTTACAACCCCATTGCTGTCTTCTGCTATGTCTAAATAAAAGATTGGATAAATAAAATGACTAAAACGGAGCCACACCACACACACTCACACACACATATAGATATAATTAATTAGAAAAATAAAATCAGTAGGCCTTTCAATTACCTGCCGACTCAAGCTGTAAGGATCGGATGTCCTCCTCAATATCTACAATTCATCACCAATAAAAGAAAGAAAAAAATGACATAAACATTTCCATCAACTCCTCCAAGCTCCTCAATTCAATTCAGCTCAATGTCACAGTAAATTAAGCATAAGGAAAATAATAACAAGACAACACACCACAAGGTCCACAACTTATAGATACTATTATTCCTCTAAATTGTGTAAACCTAGCTATAAATTGTGCAAATTCAAACTCCACAAAACCGATATACTAATCAATTTTCACACACGAAAAATCCAAATCACTGAAATTAAACTAATAATTTACGAAACTAAGCAATATCTTGTATATTGTAAAAATAAAACCTAAATTTGATCGTTGTGAAACACCAAGAATAGTAACGAATAGAGCAGCGTAATAAACCTAAATTAACGAGTATGATATGGATATAGATGCAGTGAATTGAAAAGAGGGATGAAGATTATGTACCCATGGATGGTGAAGCGAACGCAAAAGAGTGTGGAATTTCGGTTGGGGGAGAAGGGTTTAACTGTAAAAAAATGCAGAGAATGAAAGTGTCTTCTGTGTGCTGTTTCAGTGTAATTTTTGGGAGCTTTTTATTAGGCAAAATTAATAAGTGGCATTAACCTATGTGAGGTGGGATGACATAGAATTGTTTTTTATTTATCTTTTAAGTAATTACCAAAATGACCCTTTCTTTCTTTTTCGAAATCATACCAAGATGTTAGGAAGAAATGACGAAATTTTATGATTTTGCATAAATTAGTTGATGTTATATGTTAATAGAATGAAAGGTGCTAATTGTGGGTGTAATTATTGAGTGGTATGAAAAAGAGTACAGTGATGAAGTGCAATTAGAAATACAACAGGCACAATCGTCTAGATATTCAAAATGTGAGGAAAATGATGTAGAAATCAACACACTTAGAAGGGTCATTAAGAAGATCCATGGAGATGATAAGAAGATCCATAGAGATGAGAATTACACTAAAGAGATGATGAAGAACATATTGGAGATGTTGAAGATGCTAGTCTTTGTCATAATGTTTTTAGTTATGATTTTTGTAGTGTTGATGTGTATTTAGATCGATAAGTGGTGATTATGGTTAATGTTGATGTAAGTGTTGTAAGACATGTTGTTAATGTTATGCAGGAATGACTTTCTTCAATGTTTATGTTTAGTTTGTGTCCAATTTTATGTTGCCGTAAGCACTTTTAACTTCTCCGGCAGTTAGATTCTGTCTAATTTTATGTTGCAGTAAGGACATATTCGTCACATCTACTATCAAAATACGAAAGTTAATATCCACCAAATTTACTTAATAATCCAAGTTAAAACTAATTAAACAGAATTTGTCATGCCCCTAACCGTCATTTCGCTAATCAAACCATTTAAATAAATATAAATTAAAAATAAATTAAATCTATCATATAAGAAAAGTCTACCATTTGGGACTTTCTCAGGCTATCCACATCAGCAACTCTCTTCTCAAAATTCCACATCATCATTCTCAAAATTAACTTCTTCTTCTACTATAATAATTTGGCAGTTACATCCTTTTATTCTTCAATTTCCACTATCCTCATAACTGTCCTTAATCCCACTCTCTTCCAAATTCCAAAACCGTTCAAAAATTTCACGATCCATTTTCCCAAATTCCTTTTCACTTTTCCTCGCATAATTGGGATTCTTCATTATTCTGAAGACAAATACGCAACCTATCATGTTCACGGCGGTGTTTCTTGAGGTTCGTCAACGATGGCGGTGATTGGTTTCGCTTTCTGACGACCCTTCACATTGGCCGGGTTTGATTAAACGGTGAGTGGTTTATGGTGGTTTTGACTCCAATCTCGATTTTGAGTTTCTCCTCTTCTTTACTTCTGTTATGTTTTTACTGTGTAGTTGTTGTGTTGTTGATTTGTATAATATATCTTTTGATCTTTTAAGTAATTTTGTTATGTTTCTGTTTTTACTTCTACAGAATACAGGAAGATGGTGGAGGAGTTGTACAAATCTCTTGTGGCTTAATTTAGATCTCAGAGTTCTCATGGATTTTATTTCTCTATGTCTGATGGTGTTTTGTTCTTGATTGTATTGGTAGTTATGTTTATATTATACTAACCCTTTCGTACTCCTCATCTCACGGCCTTCCTAAAGTATTTTGATTTAATTTTTGATTGATTTGGTGTTGATGATGCTCACGGGTATGTGCGATATGTTGGAACTGGTGAACACCTTCCCTGAAGAGATGTCTCTGTTGGAAAGCATGTAAAATATATTCTCAGGCAATAAAATACTTATGATACATAGAGATACATAGTCTTTCATTGTTATAGAATTGAACTGTGTATTGTTGAAGAAAGTTAAATTATGCGGCATGCTATTAACTTTTTCTATGTGAAATTAATTCATTGCAGAAAAGAGTGTATTTGATTTTGGAGTTTGCACCTAAAGGTGAACTTTACAAGGAGTTACATAAATGCAAATATTTTAGAGAAAGACGTGCAGCTACTGTAAGTACTAATTTCCCCTCATCGCATCTGATGTGTTTTTTTACTTGGTAATTTGAACTAACATGTAAAATAAGACATGCATTTGATTGGTTATGTGGTTATATTCTTAAATTGACCAGTTTATGTTGTTATTTTGTGGCTGAGGTAGTATGTTGTGTCATTGGCCCTAGCCATCATATATTTCCATGGAAACCATGTAATTCATAGGGACATTAAACCAGAGAACCTTCTTATCGCTGCTCAGGTGACCGCCATTACTCTTGGATGTTTATTTTATGGTCTTTTGGATGTTGTCTTCCTTCATCTTGTGCTCATTATGCCATAATCTTTTTCATTATCAGGGCGAATTGAAGATTGCAGATTTCGGATGGTAGGTACACACATTCAACCGTAGGAGGACCATGTGTGGCACCCTGGATTACCTTCCACCCGAGATGGGTAAGTTTATATGACATGAATTTTCCATATTAAATATGTTTGTTTCTCTAATTCTCTATATGATGAACCTAAATTCTGGATGTTTCGACAGTGGAGAGTGTAGAACATGATGCAAGTGTATATATATATAGAGCCTTGGCGTTCTTTTCTACGAGTTTCTTTATGGAGTCCTGCATTTTGAGGCCAAAGAACATTCTGATACTTATAGGAAAGTAGCAGTCACTAAGTAGTTGAATTTATATCATCATGTAATTGTACCTTTGTGTAATTCTATAATGTTTTGTTGTTCATTTGGCTTTGAGGAGGACAAGAATTTCCATGTTGTTTTAAATTTTGTAATAGCTGGCCGCTATCATGTCACCGAGTATTTGTGATCTGCGGCACTCACTAAAGCAATTCAACTCAAAGCCTACTTATACGAGTTTCATAAATTTAACAGAGAATCAAGAGGGGAACTTTACTTTACAATGCCAAGATTGCAGGTTTGTTGGGTTCTGCTCACATTTTGTTGTTTTTTATTTTCGTTTTATCTACAACTAGCGTGCAGACAGGCACCGACGTGTCGGTCTGTCAGCTTTTCACTATGGACCTCTGACTCTTCGTAGAATTCAACGAATCATGTTTCATTCTTAGAATGATTTTCTCCTTAATTCATAAATCTAATCAGCTTATATTTGTTTATAGATGATTGGCCTCACAAAGCCAACTTCTGGGGCAGCCTATGTTCAAGGCCTCGACATAAGAAATCATATGGATGGAATATATACTAGCATGGGAGTATGTCCACAACATGAGTAAGCTAGAATTTTTTGATATTTTTATGTTTTTCCTGAAATCAACAATTGAAACAAGTTTCTACTGTTTTCATCTTGTGATACTATAGCTTGCTGTGGGAAAGCTTAACGGGTAGAGAGCACCTACTTTTTTATGGAAGACTTAAAAATCTCACAGGTTCACTCTTGACTCATGTAAGTTAAATCCACAAGAATTCTTACTGTTTGAAATATTAAGATTACTATTGTTGTGTTAGGAGAATCTGTTATGGATAGGTATTTTAGATTAGTTAGAGCAATGAAATTGGAAAGTTGTCTGTATGGATCTATATACGATGGTTGTATTTTAGATGCAATTTGAGTAGATTTCTCTTTAGCTGGGATAATTTTACATACAGCCCCAGTGATATTGTTATAGGCGGTAGAAGAATCTTTGAAGAGCTTAAACCTTTACCATGGAAGAATTGCTGATAAACAAGCTGAAAAATACAGTGGAGGGATGAAGAGGAGGCTCAGTGTTGCAATTTCAAGGTTGCTTATTAAATCTCTGTTTCTTCTCTGCTACTTTCCTTTATCTTGAGAATACGAGCTTCAATGTTGGAAGGTAATCTTAGGTTTTTGTTTCTATGTTGGCAATTGTCATACAATTTATTTCTTCGTAATTAGATTATGCAAAACAGAAGTGACTTTGGATGATTATGAAGAGGGGTTGATAGCTAGCACTGAAGCAGCTAAGACATGGAGGAATGCGAGTTTTTTTTATAAAATATTTAAATTTGTTTGATTTTTGTATTTGAGGTTTCTGTGGTTTGTGTTGTACTACTGTATATTACTTTTATGGTATAATTGCGAATTTGCGATAGGCCAATAGGTCATACTGAATATATGTGGAAACTAAATGAGGATGAACTTGTGATGTTTTTTTTTTACAAGTTCCGGCACCCAAAAGAGGTGAGATTGTAAGACAGATTGGGGAAGCATTGAGGGCTAAGTTGGATCCACTTGGTACATTCTGATGGGAAAAATTCTTGCAGAAGGAATTGGTGAGGTTCATGTATTTATAATCTCCTTATTCTGAGTTTATTTTCTGTTGATTTACATTGTAAATGTCTTTAAAATGCAAAAGGACTTCATATGGTTTCTTCATTACCGGAGGTACCACTTTATTGCCTGGCCTATTTAAACAAACCTGAGATTCCTGTCTTACTTATGAAACTATAGGTGCGGTGCTGCACAGTGCAATATTACCAATATATTGAATCATGTCGCATAGCTGCTAAACTGAAATGTTGTGATCAATGCGAAATGTCATCACCATGAAGGTCGCATATACAATTTCATAGGAGAAGCTTTCCGATCTCATACAGAAAGAAGAATTCAAAAGAGTGATAGAATCGATGCGATCTCATAGCAGGCATGGTGTTGATTGAAGGGATATAGAGGCAGATGCCTTTGTAGAAAATGGAAGGATGGTGGAATATTTATTTGGTAAAGACGGAAAAGGTTTCCTCGGACATGATAAATTTGTGCAGTTTATAAGAGATCTTATATATAATTGTGTATGTAAACTAATTACAATTTTGTGTATAGATTTTGAGGCTGGAGTTTGTTCATTATGACTTCAAATCGTGAAAAAACATATCAGCAAAGCAGTTTGTATCAGTTACTGATCAATGCATAATAAAACACAGCAGAACATTGCTCTTTCTCACTCAATCCTTATTTTCCTTATAAAAATAATTTTGCAAAACATCTAAAAATAATTTTGCAAAACATCTAAAAATATACATATTAAAAATATATCTAATTTATTATGATTGAATCTGATTCAATATTTAGATATAAATTCAGTTCTTTATTTTCATTGTCTTCATTTTGTATTTAAAAATGAATGCTAGATATATGCTTAACAATAATATCAACCTCCTAATTCTATTTTTATGGTAGAATTCTCTATTTTTTTCATAACTCAGCCTATTTATTAATAATAAATGAATCATAAATTCTAATTAACCCAATTCTATTATTTATTGTAAAATTTATTTCATATTTTATTAAAAAAAATTAATCCATTGAATTTTCATGATTATTTAATCAATTTTATAAAAAAATTACATTTGCGTTTTGTATATTATATAGTGTACGTAAAAAAAATTAACCTCCTATTTTTTTTTTAGATAACAAAGTTTTAAAAAAATTTAAAATAAACCACAATTATTTATTTTAAAGAGATAGTTTTGTGAAAAAATAATTAATTGTTATTAGGTTAAATTTTTTCGACCTTATTTCATTCAATATTTAGGTACAAATCCAATTCTTTATTTTCATTGACTTTTTTTTGTTTTTAGAAATGAATACTTAATATCATATATGCGTAACAATAACATGAACTTTCAATTCTATAATTTTATCGTAGTATTTACTTCATATTTTATAAAATAAAAAACAAATAATAAAAAAAATTGAGTATGGAACTTTATAATTTTTGTAAGAGAATAATTTATAGAATATTTATAAAATAAAAAACAAATAATATTATATTAAAATTGATTAAAAATAACTAAATTGATCGTTGGATTAAATTTATAGAGAACATCCTCATTTATGATGTACTAAATGCATTTTAAATTAATTACATTTATGGTGGGGTGTATTTGGATTGATTTGATCGAGATCTTATATTTTCGCGATGGAATGGTTGAACCATGAAATAACACTACAACAATATAATTTAGAAAATTAATTTAAATATAATTTATGTTACTTTATGACAGGTATAGTACAAACAAATTATCAATTTTACATTTTTAATTCTATTAATTTATTCTTAAAATATAAAATATTTAATATATACATTTTAATAAACTATTTATATTTTAAAATCAATAAATAGTATAAATATAATAAATTTATTTATTGATACTTACTTTTTTAAATTATGTAAAATAAATTAATTGATGTATTTAAAGTAATAATTTATTTAAAAGTAGTAATTTATTTATATTTATAATTATTAAATTAAGATGATTTTATATATTTTTAAGAGATTTTAATTTTGGAAACAGTTTATGTATACATTCAATTCAATGAAAAGATTTTTACATTATTGTTAATTATGAATCATCAAATTTTAAATCATTTAATTTAATTATATTTAAATGGTTCATGAATGGTCAATCTACATAATAAAAAAAATTGAATATGAAACTTGATAATTTTTGTAAGAGAATAATTTATATTATATTTATAAAATAAAAAAAATAATATTATATTGAAATTAATTAAAAATAACTAAGTTGACCGTTGGATTAAATTTATAGAGGACATACTAATTTATGATGTACTAAATGCATTTTACATTAATTACATTTATGGTGGGGTGTATTTGGATTGATTTGATCGCATAGGGATCTTATATTTTCTCCGATGGAATGGTTAAACCATAAAATAACATTATAAAGTATAATTTGGAACATTGATTAAAAAAAATAATTTAAATATAATTTATGTTACTTTATGACATAACAATAAAAATAAATTCTCAATTTTATATTTTTAATACTATTAATTTATTTTTAAAATATAAAAAATTTAATATATACATATTAATAAACTATTTATATTTTAAAACATCAATAAATAATATAAATATAATAAATTTATTTAGTGTTACTTACTTTTTTTAAATTATGTAAACTAAATTAATTGATGTATTTAAAGTAATCTTTATTTTAAAATAATAGTTTTATTAATAAAAAAATATTAAAAGTAATTATTTATTTAATAACGTTAAATAACTTTTTATTTTTAACATGCATTACATAACTCTTATTGTCTACATTTTATTAGATAATAATTATTAGGGGGACCACAGAGTTATTGACAAAATATTGAATATTAAAAAGAACCAAAATTACTGATAATTTTGTTAAATATTAACAAAAACATTAAGTTAGTGATAATTTTTTTTAACATTAACAAGAACAACTTTGGAATATTAACGAGAATACCAAGTTATTGATCAAAATAATGAATAGTAACGGGAACACAAAGTTACTGATCAAAATAATAAATATTAACGGGAACATGAAGTTACTGGTCAAAATATTGAATATTAACGAGAACAAATTTGGAATATTAACAGGAATACGCAATTACTGATCAAAATAACGAAGATTAGCGAGAACATGAAGTTACTGATCAAAACATTGAATATTAACGGGAACATGAAGTTACCGAATAAAATATTGAATATTAATGAGAACATGAATTACTGATCAAAATATTGAATATTAACGGGAACATGAAGTTATTGATCAAAATATTGAATATTAACGGAAACAAATTTTGAATATTAACGGAAACACGAAGTTACTGATCAAGATAATAAATATTAACAGGAACACAGAGTTATTGACAAAATATTGAATATTAAAGAGAACACGAAGTTACTGATAATTTTTTTAAATATTAGCAGAAACATTAAGTTATATATATTGATAAATTTTTCGAACATTAACGAGAACAAATTTGGAATATTAACGAGAACACGAAGTTATTGATGAAAATAATGAATATTAACGGAAACAAGGAGTTACTGATGAAAATAATAAATATTAACGGGAATGAAGTTACTGATCAAAATATTGAATATTAACGGGAACAAATTTGGAATATTAACAAGAATACGCAAATACGGATCAAAATAATGAATATTAGCGAGAACATGAAGTTACTGATCAAAATATTGAATATTAACGGGAACATGAAGTTACTGAATAAAATATTGAATATTAACGAGAACATGAATTACTGATCAAAATATTAAATAACAACTGAAACATGAAGTTACAAATCAAAATATTGAATATTAATGAAAACATGAAGTTACTGATCAAAATATTGTATATTAACCGGAACATTAAGATATTGATCAAACTGTTGAATATTAACGGGAACATGGAGTTAATAATTAAAATATTCAATATTAACGGGAACCAATGTTAGTAAGTTGAAAGTAAATGTGAATAAGTTTATTGCATTGGACAATCAACATTGTGTTGTCTGTTCTTTATGCAGGTCGCATTTTGTTCTACTATTGGTAAAACATTAATAATTCAAGTCAAATAATTGATCTTTCCAATTTTTATTGCATACTAACAAAACAACATATAAACTTTATTTCTTAATTACTTTTTATTTTCAATATTCAATTTTTCTAATATTAGTATTTTTATAACCTTTTCAATTTTAACCCAAATTTAATCTTCTACTAATACCTTTTACTGATAATTTTTTTGCATATTAACGGGAACAAATTTGAAATATTAACGTGAACACGGACTTACTGATTAAAATAATGAATATTAACAGGAACATGAAGTTATTGATCAAAATATTAAATATTAACAGGAACAAATTCGGAATATTAACGGGAATAGAGAGTTACTGATCAAAATAATGAATATTATCGGAACATGAAGTTACTGATCAAAATATTGACTATTAACGGGAACATGAAGTTACTGGTCAAAATATTGACTATTAACGGGAACATGAAGTTACTGAATAAAATATTCAATATTAACGAGAACATGAGTTACTGATCGAAATATTAAATATTAACGGGAACATGAAGTTAGTGATCGAAATATTGAATATTAAAGGGAAAATAATGTTTATTAATCAATATATCTCAAACTTTGGCCCAACCTATTGAAAGAAATTTCTTTATTTTACACATTTGTTTTTAGGACATTTACTTCTACAATAATATCTATATGGAACAAAATAACATTTTCTCTATCATCTTTTATTTTCCTCAATCACAATGCGCGAAAACGACAGGTACCCGTGCGAACGCACGGGTAAGACACTAGTATTAATTAATTAGTAATACATATGAATATTGATTGTAGATTATCCTCGCATGTGGTTACGATTTTCAAGGGAAATGCTTACCATTTTCAATTTCCAATAAATCAATTATACACTACATGACTAGGGATGGCAACGGGTGCCCGCGGGTGCGGGTTTTATACTACCCAAACCCGCACCCGAAATTACCACCCGAACCCGAACCCAAACCCAAAAGCTATTCGGGTGACAAAATAACACCCACGCCCACACCCGTTGGGTTCGTGTTTTTTCACCCAAACCCAAACCCGCAACAAAATTCATAAAACATATTTTTCCTACAATTTTCTTACAAATTTCCACACAAAAAAATAATATTATATATATATATATATATATATAAAAAATATATTATATAATATATATATATATATATATATATATATATATATATATTCGGGTGTGATTTCGGGTTTCGGGCGCGGGTTTCACACTACCCAAACCCGTCCCCGAAATATCGGGTGGCACCCGAACCCAAACCCAAACCCAGTCAATTCGGGTTTTCACCCGTTGACTCGGGTTCGGGTGCGGGTGGACCCCGTGGGTTTGGGTCTGTTTGCCATCCCTATACATGACTCTCTATATTTCTCTTTTTCATAAATGACATAGTTTAAACCTTCTATTTGCATCGTCTTTTCATATTTGCATAGTTTATTCATATACTATCATTTTCGATCTTTCATTCTCTACTTTGCTCATCCACTACTCCAAAGGTATGTTTTAATTTGTTATACATCTTGCAATCTACTCAGTCAGAGAATCCACGATCCAATTTCAAATTTTCATTATTCTTGAACAAAAACCCCTCATTTTTTTGCTAATTGTAATCTCTGGTCGTATTGATTTTGTATTTCGATTTCAACTCTCAATTTATGAGTTTTTTTCTCCAGTTTTTGAACTTCAATATCATCGTTTTGTGACAAAACCCCCAATTTTATCGTGAACTGATTTTGAAATTCATAGTTTTCCCCTAATTTCTAAAATTAGTATCAAGTTTCGAATAAAAAGGTAGGTTCTTTTTTTATCGGATAATAACAATTGATTCTATTATCAAGATATAACATTCAATTGATGTTTTTATTTTCAATTTTTCAACTTTTATCGTTCTTTATCGAAAGTCCAAAACGTAAGATTTTGTTTTATTCTTCTTAGAATTAATTCGCTTCTAATTGTGAAATTGTTTCCACTTCTCAAATTATTTCCATGTATGCATCATTTTTCTGTTTAAGTTATAAACTCATATCTTCTAAATTTCCAAAATCAATTGTTTACAGTTATACTCTCATGTATTTACATGGAATATGTTAATTGAAAATATTATTTTATTTTCCTTTCTCTTTCGTTTCAGTTTCTGAAGGTGTCTTCAATCTTTTTGGTGGTGGGTAGACCTATTGATTTGACATTGTTTGTATGTTAGGTGTATTAGTTGCTATTTTTTAAAATTATTTTGTAATGTTAATTGAGAAATTGAGTTTCAAATCTTTTTTAATTAGATTAAAATGTATATGTTAGTGGTTATTGATTTTCTTAAAAGTGTTGTGAAAAGTGAGATGGGGACAAAGGCAATGAAAGCTATGAAGAAGATTTTAAAAATGGTTAATGCTAAAATTAAGTCATTTTAGTGTTGGGGTTGATTGAAAATATACATGTTTAAGAAGTTTCACATTGTTTAGTTTTGTGAGTCCAAGGCTATATATATGGGATTCAAGTTTTTTGAAGTCACACGTTGCTTAGTTTTGTGAAGGAATAGGGAGTCAAAAGCTATATTAAGGATTCAAGTTCTTTGTTATAAGATGCATAAGTCAAAAGCATTTTAAACTTGTATTTGACTTTCTTTGTTCTCTTATACTCTTGTATTAGAGTATTGTGATATATAGTTAAATATTTATTTTGGATGGTGTGGGTGTACTGGGGGCTTGGAGTAGTTGAAGTTATATTATGTGTTGTAACAATTTTCACATAATGCTATTCTCTGGTTGTCATTTGGCAACGGTCGTGGTTTTTTCTCTAGTTTTGGAGATTCCACACTATGTTCTTGTGTTGTGATTGTGCTCCTCTTTTTTCTCTATGTTTGTTTTTTTCCAACACTGGGGGTGTTGATTTTTTGGTACGTCCAAATAGGGGTGTTTATTGGTTTGAGCAAATCCAAACCAAACCGGAATCCAAACCAAACCATAGTGTTTGGTTCGGGCATTATTTTAGTTTAGACAAAAACCAAACCGAACCAATAAAACTCTATATTAATTGGTTCGGGCATCGGATTTCCAAAACTTTACCCGCGGACCCGTCTACCCGAACCAACCATAACTAATTTGAATAATTTATATCATAATTATCATGGAAACTAGTATTAAGTATTCAACTTCAAGAAGAAAAAAAATAAAATTTCATTTGTGACATTCACAATCTATATGGAGAAACGAAAAAATTAAAGATTTTATATTATTATTGAAATTTAGTTGGTGTAAATTAGATATTTTTAAAAAATATTTATGCACATTTATTTTTAGTGTATCCGATCAATTCAACTCAAACCAACTCGTTGTTTATCGATTTGGGCTTTATTGCAAAAATGTGCAAATCCAATCCAATCCATATATTTTTTATCGGTTTGGACTTTATTGCAAAAATGTGCAAATCCAATCTAATCCATATATTTTTTACCGTGTTTACAAGAATGATTTTGAGACTATAAATTTGGAGTGGTTTCATTTTGTAGAAATTTCAATTGTAGGTATTTTGAGGACAACGTGAAGCCTTTTAAAGTCTATTAGAATTGAATTTTCTAATATATCTTCCATTTCAATATTTTCCTCTTCTTTGTAGTCATTGATGATTGTTACTCCATAGTTTACTAACATTTTTTCTCTCTTTATCTTTTGGTTGTTTTAGTTTTTCAAGTTTCTAGGATGATTGTTCAATTATTATATTCATCAAAACGGTTTCCTTGAACATGATTCATTTCAATACAAATAATTTGATATGCATTATTGAGTATTACAAACATTAGTTATATTAGTTATATGTTTAATTTGGAACTTATATAGTTTAGAATCTAATATGCATTATGAATTTACTTGTTAAGAGTTTTTATATGAATTTAAGAAGCAAGACATACTAACCATTAGAGTAAAGATTAAATATTGATAAATCATGGGTTTTTTGAAGTCCAATTTGTTGATTTTTAATTAAAATTGAGATGCGTCTTTTTAATCTCAAGCTTTTGGGTTTTTTAAC
Source organism: Vicia villosa (assembly GCF_029867415.1). NCBI lineage: Eukaryota > Viridiplantae > Streptophyta > Magnoliopsida > Fabales > Fabaceae > Vicia > Vicia villosa. The sequence continues at coordinate 7,435,426 of NC_081183.1, forward strand.
TTTAAATTATTTTACCAATTCAACATGATATTTTTGCTTTCATCTAATATAAAAATTTCATTTGATTGATATTTTCATCTTAATACTATACATAAATTGATTTTGAATTATACAACTTCTTTTTCTATATTTAGTTATCTAGCTTTTTCAACAAATGTCATCACCCATTTCATGATAATACGATTTATTTTCTTATTTTCATTTGAAGTTCTTTGTCAAAAAGGAAGAAAATAAATCAATTAAAGTATTAATGCAATATGGTGCAGGAAGTCAGATTAGCATATTGATTGACTTATTGGAAACAACATGAAGAAGCTAGAAATCAAGAAATAGAATTCTTAACTCTTGATCAAGAAGCTATACAACTTTAAAGAGCAAGATAGGAATAACACCTATTTGAAATATTTTATTGTATTAGTTAATTTCCATTTAATTTTTATTGAATTGGTTAAAATTTTATAATTAAGGATAATGTAATATAAGGTAACTATTTTATTCTGAATGAGTTTTTCTTTATTTAATTAAATAATATATTTGTAGTGTAGTTTTTGGAGCAGTAGTTGATGAAGGATTTTTTTGTTAGATTGTTGTAGAAATTGAAGGAGTGATTTCATACATATGTAAGAATTACATTTTTGTTGTTTAAGTTGTCTGCATTTTTATGTCCTATAGATTTTTTCTTAATTGGTTGCATGGATAGGAATTGGGGAACTGCAACAAGTATTGGGAAGTTCCTCAAGGAGAAAAACTCATAAATCAAGGTAGATTTGTTTATCCTACATATTTTTTTTCGGTTAAAAGTGAATACATGAACAAGTTTTTGTGTTTATATTTATGCTAACTATATGCTTTATGTCACTTTCGTCCCTAAGTGTATGGTGTAGAACCGTTTAAAAGTGCAATTATGAATGGAGGAACCCTTATATTTTAAGGGTTCTAAGGGTTATCTTTAAAAAACATAGAAGGTACAATTTTTGAAGAGTGAATAGTTGGACTTCAATGAATGTGTTTTACGCATTGATTTCAGTGCAAATTTCAAAATGAGAAACCCAAGTACTCGTGTTTTGTTCCTTACCTTTTCCTTTACTTCACCTTCCCCTCCCAAAACTCTTAAATTTAAAATCACAAAACTCCAACTTCCATTCCCAAATCCCATCATCATCATTTCTAATGTCTTCTTGGTCATGCAAAAAATGCACTTTCCTTACCCCCTTCACAAACTTCCGAATGCCAAATTTGTTCATCTTCACATCCACAACCATCTCTTTCTCCATTTGTTTCTTCTTCTTCGTCTTTCCCAAAAATGGTCCAACAAATCATGCACTCTTTTCAACTTTTACAAAAACTCTACTTGCCACCTCTGCAGCATTCGAACCCGCTCTTTTTTTCCGTTTACACTTTTTACGATTTGACTAACATCGAACATAATGATCGGCTCTATTTTCTTTCTGCTTCGATCAGGTAAAAGGAAAGCCATTGTTTCCTTTGAATATCCTTCTCAGCCGCTAGATTCTAAGGGTTCGCTAAGTTTCCTTCAACACCGAAACAATAAGCTTCAAACTAACCAACCACCGCAACTTACTCCCTCCCACCGTAAGCAACCTTTTCCACATTCCTCCGCCTTACTTCTTAACCTCCATCGACCTCTTTTCATCAAAAACAAAACCATAATCACCTAGCCACACAACCGAGCACCGCTATTCTACACACACTAACCACGTTTTTCATCAACATACTCCCTCCATATTTCAACCGTGAAAACTCAATAATGTCGTAACAATATTCTCATCCATTCCTGTAAACTCATCACCGCGCATCTCAATGCAACAACTGCATCTCACAACACATCAACATTACAAGACTTGCTTCTAACGATGCTTTTGACTTCGGGTGACGTCGAGAAGTTGTGAATACATTTAATGTATACATTTATTTGTAAATACGTGCAACATTTTTTAAGTAAAATTTGTTAAAGAGATGTTATATAAAAAATTATTTTAAAAAATAAGTGAAAATTTTAATTGAAAGGTAAAAGAAGTCTATTAACCTATTAAAAATGTAAAAATAAATTAATAAAAAATAGGTGGACAAGCCCGCCGCCCGCGAACCTGCCACCTTGGCAGGGCGAGCTTGATTTTTAGGCCCATTTCAACTTTGTGGGCTTGCCTTCCCCGCTCTTTTATTGCAGGCAAAAGGCGGGGCGGGCGGGCCATTTTGCCACGTCTACCTGCAAGGTACTCCGATGATCAAGTAAGTAGGAACACAAATACCTTTAGTGTTTCAAGGGTTTGAAATTGTGTTACCTGACTCTCTCAAATGATAGGGTTTTTATATTGCCCCCAGCGCTTGGGCATTGGTCAACATTTTGGGTTGGATCGAGGATCTAGGCCTAAAATGCATGACTGTCAGGATTCTTGGAGTATGTTTAGGAATCCTTTGAGGCTACCCGAAATTAGTCGTTGATCGGCAGAGAGATACTTCTGGGCGGGAGAGGTGCCCAGTAAGCAGATGGTCATTTGTTCCCGACGGGGTAGCAGAGGGATGCCTTGCTGCTGGTGCAGATGTAGGTCGGGTCAAGCCTAGTGATTGCACATTGTCCTCAGGCCAAATGGAGGAGTGTCCTCGACAGAGGGGAAGGAGAAGGGAGGCTTCCTTTGCCCTCAAGTGATTGGGCCTAGGCCATTGGGTCATTCTGGGTGCAGAAGTGGATTGCACCATGCTTAGCCGTTGGAATTGTCCAGAACAGTATTTATGTTGTTTTTATGATGCAAAAAATGAGTTTGTTGGGTATATTCGAGAGAATTTGGTTGAAAAAGTTACTGGTGGTACAAGCGTGACATATAGTTTTCTATCAACCAAGGCAGTTTTGAACCTTCACCACCAAATCAAAATAGCCTTTAAACACTAGAGATGATGACAACGACTATTAATGAAGATCCAATCTTGGGTACTTCATTAAGTCATGATCCAGAGTAATTATTCGTACTTTCTAAGCTCTCTATACATGAAATTTTGAAGGGGGGTGAGTGGTTAGACAATTTTGTATTACAATTGTGGTGCTCGTAAGTGTATTTTTTACGCTGATTTCTATTTAGGGTTATTACTATTTTTGCCCCCTACCATATAGGCGACTTTTGTTTTATCCCCTGTAAAAAAAAATTGTAAAACTAACCTTGTCAAATGAAGATTTTGTCGTTTTAGGCCTTGCCAGGAAACGACACACTCCAAGTGCCTATGTGGCGCGCTGACAGGATAAATTTTTTGTTTTTTATTTTTTTAATTCCAAAAATGCTGATGTGTCTTTCGTATTATTTTTTTAATTATTTTAAATGCCACGTTGGCATTTTATTAATTATTATTTTAAATTTGAAAATTTTAAAAGTGGCATTAATCCAAAATTTTGTGGACTACGGGAATTGAACCCATGACCTCTTAATTAAAAGAGATGGATGTTACCACTAGGCTAGTCAACTTGTTTTAATTTATTTCTGAACTTAAATGTATCAATTACATAGTACATTTTTATCATATTTCATATTTTCATTATATTTTTTGTGTGTAAATGATTGTATATTTTATATTGAATAATATTATATTATTTTATTGTGTTAATGATTTTTCAGTTTTTAACCATACATGGCCCTTTGTATGTGGGAGTCCATCTGTCCCTGGGATCGATAATATGGGATACCTGATGCTTGAAGTTACTGGTCAACCACCGGATTTCTGATAGTCTCGACTTCTCCAGGTAATTTTCTAGGAATTATCATGATGGAATTCGAAGGCACGATACCGACACCATCTGATATTATTGGCACAGACAGTGATTTCAACAATGGCTTTTTATGAAACTCGGGACCAATGCAATGTATTAGGATGAATATTGTAACACCCCATATTTTCTAATTTTAATTTAATCGGAAATTAAATTATTATTTGGAATTATTCGGTATTTTGTGGAATTATTTAGAAAGAATTATGAGATGGGCTATTGGGCCAAGTGTGGTGTTAGTAAAGAGGGGGTGCTATGTTAGTAAAGCCTTTTACTAATTAAAATGTTATTTTTCATAAATAATAAGGAAAATTGGGAGAAAGGAAAAAGGAACGTGAAAAGCAGAGCATAGGAGATGAGAGATTGGAAAGCTGGTACGTGAAGAGGAACAAAGAGGAAAAGAACCAATCAAGAATCTTTGGCTAAGGTAAGGGGGGACTCTTCCTTTTAGTATCTATTATGTGATCTTAGGTAACAGGTAGATTGATGTATGGTTTGGTTCAATTCTATATTGGGATTGTTAGGTTAGAGTACTCTCATTTGGATTGAATTGATGATGATGGTGTGAACTATTTGGCTAATAATGATGTTTTATGGTGTATAATTGACTGTGTGATGATTATATGCCTGTATGTGATGTCTGGAATCATTTTTGGGTGAAAAGGATGTGAAATCGCAGAGTCTGAACGCAGACCCGTAATTCTGCAAAATCGCCAAGTCGCGCCGCGAACCTCTGTTTGCGCCGCGAACCGTTGGGCAGAATTCCAAGAAGTTGTGATACGCTCAGGTCGCGCCGCGTCCATGTGTTGGCGCCGCGAAGGCGTAACTTTTTTCTCGTTCCGCGCCGCGAACCTGGTTGGCGCCGCGTGCTGTTAGTGATGGAACATTTCTTTAAAAATGCGTAACTTTCAAACTGTAGGTCCGTTTTTAGTGTCGTTTTGGGAGTTGTGCAAGTAATTAAATGTTTTATATGATGAATGATGAATGTAGGCAGTGGCCGACTTTATTTCTATAAAGCTTGATTTAATTACTTGATGAAAATTGACATTGTGTGCATATGAGATAGGTGTAACAATGTAATTGATGTGATGATGAATTATTGTGATTATTATTATGATTGTGATGAATGCATGACTATTTGAATGATGTTGAAAACATGTCCATACTTATTCGGTGATGTGGTGTTGAGATGAGTTGTTCATCGTGATTCGGTGTGTTTTAAGTATGTTATGTGTGTTTCATTCATTCATATGCATTTGATGATGGATCCAGTTGATGAGTGGATCGTTGGTGGACATATTTCCCATTGTGTGGAAATTGTGTCGGTGGGCCGTATCTCGATAAGGCGTAGATCGGTTAGGTGGATTGATTCCACGGTTTATTGGTACCACATGCATAGTGTCAGTTGTGTCATATGCATTTTGTCAAAACATGATTGTATGGATTTCTTTAGTATGTGTTGTAATCTATTATTGTGTGAATTGATGAATAATAGATGCGAATCTGAATATGTATAATTGGGTGAACGGTATATTATGATGCTTGTTGCTTATGAATGGCATAATATTTACTAACTGCGAATGAGACTCACCCTTACATGTTGTCATTTTCAGATTGAGGAGTAGCGGCATTAGTGCTTGGTGAGGATGACTCGTAGAGTTTATCCATTTATGTTGGGTCGTGTCAGTCATGCTCTGGTCTTGTAACACTGGGGAATGAGAGTTTTAGAGTTTTACGAGAATACTCTCTTTTATTTGATGATGAATTGTATTTTCGTTTGGTCGTATTTGACGATGTTTCTTATTCCGCTGTGATAAACATGATTGTGTTTTAGTGGACCGTTTTCTAATGAAGCATGACTTTGGCCTTAGTTGATTTAATTATTTTAAATAATTGTGGCACCCTTGTGCATATGTTTTTACTCTGATTAATTATTAAATTGCCGCGGGGTTTAGAAGGGTGTTACAAATATGCTTCCAGGCTGCGGCGGATCGTGTATGCCACGGGTAACATTAAGGAGCTTGCGACTGAACCTGATCTGATTAGAGAGCGTTGCCCCTAGTTGAGTATAATTTTTCCCAGAATAGAAGTATTTGAAAAGAGTTTCCTCGAGAGAAATAACCGAGATGTCCCATAATAATATGCCCCTGGCGTCATGAACTCGGTAATGTTACCCCTAGTTAGACGAAGGAAGGAACTTGTCCTGAGCAATTCTAAAGGAAGAAATATGCCTCTGGTAATTCGGATGAGGAGACATGCCTCTGGCTATTAAGCATCTTTGAGAGATTCTTCGAATCTTGACCTGACTTCCCCATATGTCATGTCCCTTGATTGGACGATAGTAACCATGTCCCTTGTATACATTGACTTTTAACCAACTGAGTCATGCGCAGGAAATGTCTCTGCTTTTCGATGCACTTTTAAAGCAACTTTGTTTGTCAAGAGGACTTTTGTTCATTGAATGTTCAGTATGTGTACTTCTCTGTTGTCAAACTCTTAGTTATATGCAAACAATGATATTCAAAATGCAATGCTTATGTCTGTCTTGAAGTTCTGAAAAAGAATTATTTAGCAAAACAATGTTTGTAAAAACTGTTATATTAACTCAAGATTTATAACAAGCCCTACAGGAGTCATGATACCTTCTTGTAACGGTATGCTTTCGAACTAACCATGCTTCACTTAGGACATTTAAAGGGTTGTAACGTGGCCTGGTTCACGGTTTAAGAAACAAAGGATAATGGCTCGAAGTTTATTTGTACCCAACCCAGTCCAAACATTGTTGAATAAATTATTAAAATACATGAAAATCCCTACTAAAATATAAGCATACAGGATCTTAAAGCAAAGAATCAAAATTCACAAAATTTTGGAACAGGCCGCGCTACGCGCCTATTTCCACGCGCCAAGTCAGAAGTTCACACGCTACGCGCGCTCTGACGTTGCAACACGCCGTCTACGATATTTGAAAAAAAACTCATTTTTGATAGCACTTCCGAAATATGTTTTAAACCAAATAAACCCAACCATAACCACCAACAATCATGCATATAAGGGTTTCTAATCATAGTTCTACCATGGGTTATCAACATAATAACAAAGAACATGATTAATCACACAAGTTCATGGATTCTACATAAATCCTGACATTGAAAGTTATGAAATAGAGTGATGAAGAAAACTACCCATTGCATACCATACAATACCCATAATAATGAGGATTATCCCCTTACCTTTTTAAGATTCCACTTCTTCTAGGTTTTTCTTCTCTTTCTCTATTCTCCTCTTTCTTCCTCTTTCTCTTCTCTTTTTTCCAAAATTTAAGTTACGAGGCTAAACCTAGTTTCCTCTTACTATCTTTCTTTAATCAAATGGGCTTAGCATCTCTTACACCCCCTTATTACTATCAGTTCTACTAATTAGACCCAATAGTTATTTAATCATTATTTTACCAATCATTCTAAATAGTATAATTAACCCATTAATACACAATCAAATAATTATCACACCAAGTAATAATTAAATAAATACTACAAATAAAATAATTATTTAAATAAATAAATAAAATAGATAAATCGTGATGTTACAAACATCATGATCGCCGTCGTGACAGGCCAACGTGTGATTGTTAAAGATTGTTTTGGTCTTTGTTCGGTGAGGAGGAGAAGACAGGGAGAGCAAATGATTCCCTAAAACGGCGCCACTGATCTGAACCAGAAGTGAGTAAGATACGTCTGTACAATATTGGTGATGAGGAAGAGAGGGTGTACCTGCAAGTAAGGGTGACAAAACGGGTCGTGGCCCACCGGGACGACCCACGCACCGACCATAAAATGGCATGTTGGGATTTTTGGCCCGTTGCCCACCAAAGCCCGCCCCACCAAAACCCGCATTGCCTATTCGTTCAGCCTATATCGCCTTAAGTCTGACGATCAAGTAAGTAGGAGCACAAATATGTTTTAGTGTTTCAAGGGTTTGAATTTGTGTTACCTGGCCTGGTTTTTATATTGCCCCAGCGCTTGGCCATTGGTCAATGTTTTGGGCGTGATTGAAGATCTAGGCCCAAAACGTGTGACTGTCAAAATTCTAGAAGTATGGTTAAGAATCCTTAGAGGCTTCCAAAAACTAGTCGTTGGTCAGGTAGAGAGATACTTCTAGGCAGTAGAGGTGCCCAGCGAGCAGATGGTCATTTGTCCCCGTCGTGGGAGCAGAGGGATGCCTTATTGCTGACGCAGACGTAGGTCGGGTCGAGGGTAGTGATTGCACGTTGTTCTCAGGCTAGATGGAGGAGTGTGCTCGAATGAGGGGCAGGAGAAGGGAGGCTTCCTTTTCCCTCAGGTGATTGGGCCAAGGCCATTGGGTCATTCTGGGTGCCGAAGTGGATTTAACTATGCTTAGCCGTTGGGCTAGTCCAGAACAGTATTTATGTTGTTTTTAGGATGCAAAAATTGAGTTTGTTAGGTATATTCAGCCACACTAATTTAAATCAGTTGGAAATTCGAGAGAATGTGGTTGAGAAAGTTACGGGTGGTACAAGCGCGACACATAGTTTTCAGTCAAACAGGGCAGTTTGAACCCTCTCCACCAAATCAAAATAGCCTTCAAAGACTAGAGATGGTGACAACTAGGGGTGTTCAAAATCAAACCAACTCAATAGAAAACCACAAACAAAACCAAACCAAATCGAAACCGCAAAAAACCGCATTTGGCTCGGATTTGTTTGGGTCATTTTTAACAAAACGCACGGTTCGGTTCGATTTGTATTTTGTAAACTGAATCAAACCACATTATGTTACAACCTACCTTTTACTTAATTCACATTTAACCCGAACTTAAACCTATTATACATTAGCCTTATGATTATGAATAATTTTCTCATCCTTATACATATGATTTTAGTACCGATCTTCTCAAATCTCTAATAGCATTATCTTGCCTTCTTTGCCACATACATTTTCCTCTTCTCTAATCGCTATTATCTTATATTCTTTCTTTTTCACCTTCTCATTTTTATGCAAATGTTCTCTAATTTAGTTTCGTTTTTATCGCACATCTTCTTCTCTAATCTCTCAACTCTTTTGTTTTTTCTTTTTCTTTTTCACTAATCTCTAGTCTCTTTCATTTTTTTATTTCATTATAATAATTTTTATATTGTTTCATACTATTATTTTATGTTTATTGTTCCACTTTTGTCTAATTTAATTTTTACGTATTAAATGGAAAGTTATTGTCAAAATATGACGAGTTTTGTGCTTATTTGATAGTGTATGAATGTCTAAATATAAAGTTATGTTGTCATCTATATGTGTATGTATGACTCAATAAAATATTTGTATAAAACTGAACCAACCGAACCGAACTAAACCGCATTGATTTGGTTTGGTTTGATTTGGTTCGATTTTTTTCTAAAAGTCAACCGAACCAAACCAAACCGCGTGATTTTTCCGCTTGCGGCTCGGATGATTTTTTTCCATCAAAACCGCCCAAACCGCACCGCGAATACCCCTAGATGACAATGACTATTAATGAAGATCCAATCTTGGGTATTTCATTAAGTCATGATCCAGAGCAATTATTTGTACTTTATAAGCTCTTTATACATGAATTTTTGAAGAGGGATGAGTAGCTAGACAATTTCGTATTACAATTGTGGTACTCGTAAGTGTATTTTTTACGTTGATTTTTATTTATATTCATACTTTCTTGTACTTTAACATAAAGATTTGCCCTTGCAAGCACATCCATGAGTTATGTGAAAGGAAGCTTCTATACAAGTATCGTATCTTGGATGTTGCGAAAATTGCTCTTACTCGCGATTCGCCAGGACACGAAATGAAAAATTACTTACAAGACAAGTTGATGGAGAAAGGGAACACCAAAGATTGTTATTTGGTGTCGTTTTACCGCGAGTAAGTGTATATTAATTTCTATTTTTATTTATAAATCAATTTTATCCATATTACTAATTATTCTGAATGTTTATGCAGGCGACATTGACAACTACTAGTTATATATCCCACAAAAATATTATAGTTGTGTTTTGCTCGTTGTACTCTAGACTGCCCAAAGTTGTGATTATTGCTTTGAATGAATAAGCGGAATTATTTTTAATACTCATATTTAACTTTAAAATTGAATAGTTTTTATTCATGTTTAATTTTAACTAACATGTGTAGAGCGATGGAGGAATTGAATGCGCGCAAAAAGAATTTTAGTAATGACATTTGATCACGTTGGGCCAGTTTATTCTTATATTGTTATGAATCTCTATAACAACAATAGTTTATCTTGGTTGTTGTAATCTTAATTTGTATATGAAGAGAGGTTTTGTCATTTTGATGTGCAAATCTGTAAATATCAAATGTGTGTATTCTGTCTTGATGATGATAACATGTAAATTTGTACATTTAGTTTTAAATGATATGATATATTCCAATTCTGTTATATATTTTGTAGTTTCTATGTAAAGAATGATACATGCAGGTTAAAAGATTTATAATGATATGATACATGCCAGTGAAAATGATTCAGGCAAAAAAAAAAACACACCAATAAAATTGGTATAAATACAACAAAAAAATGAATTAAACTCATCAGTTATCACATAAAAATGAGTTAAAAGAATAACTTATTACCTCAGATTTTAAATAAAAACAAAAGGTATATGACGCGCGCAACAAAATTTAGAAAAATAAAAATATGCAGTTCCTTGGTGTCAAACCCATGACCTTTTAACACTTTAACCTCTGTGTTTAAAACACCTAGGTGTTAAGTGCTAACTTTTCACGTTGCCCTTCGTTACCTCGCCTGGGTAACCGATGTTTAACGTAATTCGCGACCAAAGTTACAAGCGTTATTTGTAGTAGTGTTGGTTGGCACATCTATATTTTGGACAATAATGCCTATTATGTGGATGTGGTTTACCTTATATATTTTACTGACTTGGAGCAGATTCATGAGTTCAACCAAGGAGTCGATTGTTTGTTTTACTTGTACTCCAAGTTAACTAAAGGTTGTCTTTGGAAGACCAAATAGATGATAGTTGATTACACGTTATTGACGGTAATATATTTGCATCATTTACTGTTGTTATATCACTTTCATAACACTTGTGATACGCCATTACTAATAATTCATATGTACCATTTTTAGGCATGGATCCTCCAACACTTCTCATGCATCTCTGGCTAGTCATATGTTGATCTCTACACTAAGGATATGTCATGTGCTTGTGCATTCGTCCCGCTCAAAGGGAATCAATTGACTGAACCCTTCATAGTGTATTTTGACCATACAATACACGAAGATATACACTTTTGGTTATACGATGATCATTGTCATACGCGTCCTTTGGATGACATAGCCTTCTACTTTGAATGGTTGACTTGTAGGTGATATTTGATGTATATATTGACATCTCCTTGAGTGAGCCATGCTCTAACTCAGATATATGCAGGTTGTTCCATGAGAATACTTCGTGTTTGCTCTTCATGATATGGCCCGCGAAGATGTAGATGACGTGTATGATGATTTTCTTAATCATATAGTATTGGCTGAAACACGAGGTGTCATAGCTCCTAGTGAATGGAGTTGTGCGTACGACTACGTCTAGTGGTATTTTAGAATGTCAATCTTTATACGATACCAGATGTAGAGGAAGATCCACATAGATCAACTCATCGGAAGATATTAGAGGAGAAAAAATATGATATATCATGTTGTTGATGTGTCGCATGCATGTCGTTGTATTATAAATCTTACACGAGCGGAAATAGACAGAAAAAACTTTTCAAAAAACTCTTATAAAAAAATCATTGTAGACGTTATTCTTATTTAGACACAAAGGATAAAATTAGTTTTGGCTTTAGAAAACATGTCTTTTGAATTGTATTCATCCATAACTAATATAATTTCCTAGGAGCATTAACGTCAATCTTTAGAATTGAATCCTCTAAACCAATTCATATTAGATAAATTTTAATTGGCACATTTAAATTTTATTATTTATTATTAATGTTATTTATATAATGGAGCGGCTAGAAAATAAGGTCCTCAAATTTATACTAAAATATCCATGTAAAGTTTCTAGAATAAATAGTATTATTTAGGGTAAAGAGTGTAAATTGATAATCAACCTAAAAAGAGAGCATATAACAATTTAAACTTTTCTTAAACTAGAGTACTATTGCGTGTTATAAACATTTTTTCCATATATATATATATTTATATATATATATATATATATATATATATATATATATATATATATATATATATATATATATATATATATATATATATATATATATATATATATATATATATATATATATATATATATATATATATATATATATATATATATATATATATATATATATATATATATATATATATAATTCATCAGAGTTTTTGTTATAATATTTTTTAAGGTTCAATATTCTTTATATATTAAACTCGGGTTCATTTTAATCTGTTAATTTAAAAAATATTTATATTGATCATTCAATTTTTTTAAAATGTATTTTGTTGAATTAAATAATTAATATATATTTTTTTAAGTTAAAGAAATAAAATTAACTTCAAAATTAACATTTGAAACCAAATAAAATGTTAAACTTTTTTTTCATAGTAAAAATATATATAAAAAGTCATCGCTCTTTTATTGGTATATTATTGAGAGATTGTACATGAAGTTACTTTTAAAATGGTATACATAGTCCATTGTATAAATAATCTTACCATATTCTACACAAAATGTCAATTAGTTTGCTGACACATACCAATTAATATAGGTAAATTATTTGCTTAATAGCTGGAATATTTTTTATTCGACAGTTAAATAATAATAATAATAATAATAATAATAATAATAATAATAATAATAATAATAATAATAATAATAATAATAATAATAATAATAATAACATATATAGTTATAATATTTCTATTTAAAAATATAATTATAATATTAAACAAAATATAATAGTCTAAAATTCACAAACATTATTTAATATAATATTTAATCAGTACGCTAGTTAACATATGATATGTAACATTTAAAATTATTTTACAAATCAATACAATATTTAATGACAAGTGGATGGATGAGATATTTTTATGGAAATATTTTGTACAGGAGAATATTATTTTATAAAAAAGTGAGTATTATTATATAATAAAGTTTGCTTCTTGTCTACTTAAGACAATTAAATGTCTTTGAAATGAAATAATTTCTATCAAGATCAAGAATGTGTTATAGACCTTCCATCATTCACCAAGGGTCTGTTGTTAATGTGATCCTAGATTTCTTAGCAGGAAATTAACTTGGATACCACCATAAAATGTTATATTGAAAATTAACAACTATGTTTGTTTAAATTTTAAGTCATACTGTACCTATATAGTCAACAAAGATCTTGAATGAAAACATTAAACTCATAGGAATAACTTCCATAATGACTTGTCACAAGATAATAGAACAACAAAACATATACGCTAAACCGTACTGACTTAAAATTGACACAACTTACAATATATCTTGTACTTATTATAACATGAAGTCACACAAATTACTGTAGTGACAAATAAGCTTCTAGATATCTCACAGCAAATTCTTAATTCCAATCTTCAGGAGGATTCAACACAAGCATTAAATGAATACAGAGTATATGAATAGTCCCTTGTATCACATGCATCTTTGTGTGCGACCACAGTCTGTGTTGCGACTATAACCAAACAAAAAGGATACATGTATATGTCTGCTTTTTTCCTTTAAGTAGCTCTTAAGTAATTTCAGAAAGTACAAATGCATTACAAACCACAGTCCTAAATTAATTCTCATTACGTCATTGCTTGGCTCAACTTTATAAATGCATTTACATCCAAGTGAAATTGGCATCAAGTCTAAGAGTAAGACGTAAATCGGTAAGTTTAACTAAAAACATGCGTTATCTAAAAACATGTTGTTCTATAATCTAGCTTCTCCTTTCCTGCATGATTTATATTCATAATCAGTATACTTTTGAAGGTATAAAGATAGGAACCATACCAACTAAGGAAATTCAGTTTCAAAACGCGTCCTCAGAACGAAGCATCGCCACACAAGCTTTTTTCTTGTTCACAAATGCACGCCACCTAATTATGAGCAAAGTATTCTGTGGCTGCCCTGCTCACACTAACACAGGCAATCAAACAACAAGTAGTCAATGGGAAATGTATCGTAATGTTAATTAATATAAGTGATATATCTCAGTATACATGTCAAAACCTCCACTCCAGACCATGAAGATCCTTTTCTACAAGTGCTTGTCAATGCACTTAACCCAAAATCTGAGACCTTCAGATTCTCATTTTCATCTAACAGAATGTTCTCTGGCTCTACATCTCTACGATAATACCCTAAAATAGATTAGCTCTTGTTTGACGAACCACATAGGGTACAACGATAGAACAAAAAGTTCCACTTTCAAGAGCAATGGCACCAGGGAACAAAATCAGAATCAGAAACCAATGCACCCGAGTGTCTCCTCTTCTCTGAACAACCACCACTGTTGGCACCGGAGCAGCAGGAGTTTTGTTCTTCGATGGGATCATGATCAAAAGGAATCACATCTATTTCCTCATTTGAAAATATAGTCAACAAAGATCTTGAATGAAAACATTAACCTCATAGGAATAATTTCCACGATGACTTGTCACAAGAGAATAGAACAACAAAACATATACGCACAACCCTACTGACTTAAAAATGACAGAACTTACAATATATATCTTGTATTTATTATAGAATGAATAGTAGCACAAATTACTTTAGTGACAAATAAGCTTCTAGATATCTCACAGCAAATTCTTAATTCTAACATAAATGTATCATACTTTAACTATCAATACAAGTACAATACATAGTTCACAAGAGATCAACCCTATACATTCATTTCAGCGAGTCTACTATCATTATCAATAGTTAACAGGCACATCCAAAATTTTGTTTCCAAATCATAAATGATTAACCTAATTTAAACAACCATCAAATCCAAATCATAAGTTATCATGTTTCCTACTTATCTTCATCTGAATACCTTGAATCTAACCCTAAGCTTAACCTAATTTTGTTTTTGGGATACAAATGATTAACCTCCAACTACAAAAAATAAGCAAAACTTTGCCTAAAACATAACATAAATGTCAAATGCATTTGAAATAAAAACAAACTAGTAGAGTGATTGGAATGCAATAATCAAGAGTTTGAAGCATAGAACGAGCATACTCATGTAGATTAACAAGAATAAAACGAAAGAGTAGAGTGATTGGAAGAAAAAAATCTACAATGGTCAACCTCCTCCTATCAAATGCAGATTAACAAAATAAATTGACATGTTGGTAAATAGAGATAAAGCTTACAAAAGCTTAATCTGAATTACATTGTGATAACTGCTATTCTGTAAAACCAGACACGAACAATTCCAGCAAACAATGCCTACCAAACAACACTCAAACAGAATGAACTCAATCATACAACTTAATTTGAATAAGCAGGTACCAGCACAGTAGTAAAATTTGATGTGTTTCTGAACCTCACTCAACTGTATAATTCAAACACTAAACTACATATCATCTAACTCATTTTTCAATTCTCCTGCCAATATCAAAGTGAGAAAACAATGTTAAAAAAAAACAAAGATGCATGATAACTTAATAATATTTAGACAGAAAACCACAATAACAGTAAAAAAAGAAGAGAAGACTAAAACATGGAGTTAACACCAGACTCATCCAACACACTACTTAACTCCTGCGATACTTTCATAGCAATCTTTTCTCATCCTTGTCAAAGCACGTCTCTTCATGTTAGTACTTTAATCACGGAATACAGATATCTTACTTGTTAGTACTTTAATCACATACAAACAAGGAATACAAATACCTCACTTGTAAGTACTTTAATCACATACAAATTGATCCAAAGTTTGAGGGAGAGGTTTGAGAATCTCATTTGTGCAAGTAATAAACTAACAAGAGAGCAAGTACAAACGAACTTCAAATATATTTTTTAATTAATGGATATATTGAATCGACCAAAGATACTACAAACACCCGAAAACAAACACGTATAATTCAGCATAACATACCTACTAAAAACAAATCAAATGGAATGTATTCAATCATGTGGAAAGGGTAAACTTGACATAATTACATTCCTATAGTTTCTCTTTTCTCTTCAACAAAGATCTAAAACAGGTCTACGGTGTAAATAAATCAAACAAACAACTGAATTTGAACAAGTAGACACTACAACATTAAAACTTGATAAGCTTATGGACTTCATTCTAGTGAATAGTTCAATAACTCACTTGCAAATTATGTAATCAATTTTACAATTCTCCACTAAACTATTAAAATGAAAAAACATTGGAAAGAAAAATTCATGAGAACTTCAACATAATTAACTAGACTGAAAACAATAATAATAGTAAATAAGCGAGAAGACTCAACCTAGAGATAACACTAGACTCATTCAACACAGGGTCAACTACAATAAAATCAATAGAGACACAGAGGGAGAGACAGATATATAAATGTCATTCTTAAGCATGACTTCCTTTTGATTGTACTTCAGTTTTTTTGTTTATTTGACAAGAGAAATGCCATAGCTATTTACATATTGTGGAACTTAGCATCTAGTTCACTTTATTGATTTCTTTTTAGTTGGAAGACTTTATTAAGAAGCTACGGTTACACATATGATATGACTACATCAATGTGAAAAGTAACTAACTTTATTAATAGCTGAATATACATACTTATCTTGTGCATTTAGCACATTGGGTCTTCAAGGAGAAAACTTCCAAATACATATAGTTGATGATTTTATTATTTTCTTTTAGGCTAAACTAATAAAGGATAGCCACTGTTTGTTAACAACATTTTGTTTTTTTAGGACATGGGGAACTAGGAATCCATATATAGATCTCCCAAAATACAAAGGCTAACTACTAACTAACACTCTTACTAACTCTAACAGCAATACCAGAAACTAGCTATACAAGAAACATGCAAGATTTTTATTGCTGGAAGAGTAGTTGGGCTTTGCCTCACAAATTCATGGATGACTAATTCCATCATTGCAATTGATAACAAGTTTGGAGACTGTGTTACAACTTCTTTCAAGTAGCATAAGTTATAAAAAAAAAGTTGATTGTTCAACCATGAACAAGAGCCTTCTTGGCTGAGGCCATGTTACCTTATCAAGTTCCAAAATACAAATCATTTCTATGTAAAATTGGAGACCATTTCTATGTAAAGTTTTTGAGATTATAAAAGAAAAATAATCAATCATTTATCTGTCCAATGCGAAGAAGGCTTTCTTTGTAAATGACAATATGACAAGAAAGGAGTTTCCCTTTAAAACCAAGCTCCTTGATCATCTGTGTACTCAAATTAAACCAGACAAGTTCGTCATCTTTTCTTCTAAAGAATAAATCACCATTTACTCCCATTCCAATAGGTTCCTCGATGCAAGGTAAAGGCCCAAGAACGAAGATTTTAGTCCAAGACTCTTTTACACCAAGTTCACCCAAAATTGATATGTGGAAAGTAGTGGTATCTACATAATAAGATATAAAAGCAATGTGGTCGTTTAATACCAACAAGTATCTCCTCCAAAATACAACATCAGAACTATCATTCATATCGGAGGGCATGGATGTTGTACAAAAAATCTCATTGCTTAAGTCAAATGACACCAAATATGCTTTATTTTTATATTCACCTTCCCTAAACCATCCTTCATCGTACCAATGACAGGCTCCCTTCAAATAAACAAAGGCACCTACGTGACTATGACTACCAGAAAACATGTTCAAATCAAGTTTCTTCCAAGAGTTGTTTCTTAGACTGTATACCTCCCACGTGTCATCGGGGGCATTCGGTAGCATACCTCCCGTGTCATTCTGAAAGTCAGTTGTGTCATTCTGAGAATCAGTTAGACAGAATAGATAAGATACATATCGAATGACCTTGTAGTCACGAGTAACATAGTCATAACCAAATCCATGATAGTTAAAATATCCCTCCTCCTGATATACCGGTGACTCGGTAGGACTGGAAGGAAGGAGCTTGGATTCTTGGGTAGCTGGATTCCATAATACAACGCGAGGCCCTCGGCCTTGATAGAGACAAACAACGCCGTTAATAACCGAACCCAAAATATAAATAACTTGTTTCTCCTCCTCTTGAAATGGATGTGGATAATCTAATTTCATCATATTCTCTAACCTCTCACCAGATAGCAAATATAACTCTTGAAAATATGGAATATCAGTTTGAGTTTGTTGTAAGATGAAAGACGAGCCTTCTTCATATTCATTATTTCTAGACATGAAATTGTTGCCGTAGATTTTGATAAAATTAGGGTTTTCAAACAACAGTGACCATGATTTGCGTACACGGGTGAATCGTTTCAAAGATTTAAGAGGCAATTTCGATAAAACGGAAAATGTAAGATCATCGGGAATGTGATACCTAACCTTTTTGGATGCAATCGATTTTGACATCTTCTCAAATTCTTCCAAAACTCGCAGTAAGGAACCAATGTCACGAAAATGGTTTCACTGTTGTAATTTCTGTGAAAGAAAGTGTAATAGAATTTTATAATTCAAATAATTTTGTATTTTTCAATTAAAAAAATAATAATTTTGTATTTTCCCTAATCCTTTTTAAGCTTTCTAGATGGATGAGCTGTATTTGTAATGACTAGTTACATTAGTCTCTATTGCACCGACTTTAATATTTTAAAAATCAGACTAAACTGGCTGGTGACCGGGCGGATCGGAAATTAAAGGATCTTCGGTATGGTCATGGTCTGTATGCTGAATCGGGTATGATATTGAATTTGTAAAAACCAGCCAAAACTAGAAAAAATTGGTGAATCGACAATTTTATAAAATTGACAGTTCAAATATATGCTCTTTTTTCCACACAAAACGACGTTGTTTTCATGTTTTTTTAAATATAAAAATATAATTAAGTCTAAAGGAATAAGATTGTCTAATATTTGAAAAGTGACAAGTTGACACGCAAAAGATAACTCATGTATTGTTCTGATGAAGCAACCACATATTTCTTGGCTAACCAACAAATTTCACCCTTTCTATTTATTTTCCAATGAGTTGTATACCATATCTTGAGACAAAATCGTGCAACCTAAAATAGAAAGAAGTGTTATAGTGATGCTAACTCTTAACAATACTTTTTTGAAATGACAATGTGATTGAACTGAGATGCAACTTCAACATGGTGTTCACAACATCCCAACTTCGACATAAATATCCCTGGCTTGTAGTCAACATATTTTTTAGTCTCAAATGAGCATACTCCATCATAAAAACCATAAATAGAAATATATGTTAAATTATGACTAGTTATGTAATAACATGAAACTGTCTTGTTCTGTGTACCTGTTTGTTGTTGTGTTCCCTAAATGAGTGGCTCTATTAGTCCAGCAGCAACAAACATTTATTTATAAGGTGTCAACCATGTTTCATTCACATATTTAACAAATAAAGGAATATCAACACAAACAATCTCAAAGTGCTTCACGTGTTCGACAATTCAACTTCTGTATTTGAATACACGATGTTGTTCCATAAATTCATGACATGTTATTGTCTTTCTGATTTGACGTGCTCTATACATTTTATGCTCACGATTTCTGAAACATGGAATGAACACAACAGATGTGTTGCATTTGAAAACACAAATTTCATGACATTCATGAATGCAAGTTTTCGATCTGTCACCATAATCTTTGGTAGCAAGTTTTTGATCTATCACCACAATCTTTGATAGCAATTTTCCGAAAAGAATAACTCTTTGAGCTTCTCCAGTGCCCATGTGAAATTCTCCTCCCTTTCATGTTACAAATATGCAAAGACAACCAAAAACGTCAACTTCGTTGACGTAACACCAACAATCTCAAGTAGCGATATTTGGTACTCGCACCTGAAAATGCACTTAATAAAACATATTTAACAACTACAACAGATTCAAGATGTTCACTAAACAATTATTACCAGTTTGTCTTGTATGTGGAATAAAAAATCAACACCAAATCAAACATATCCATCAACTTCACAAAATTGGGATGTGTCGAAACGATATCAGCTGCAACATTTGAGTTTTCTCTATTTCTAGTTCAACACATGTATTTCTCTTTATGAATAAGGCTCAACAACATCTGCATTTCCATCAATGCACCTTTCAAAGCAACAACTATGTACCTTGGAGTCATATTATATTTCGCCATGTAATTCACAAACTTTCTTTCATTATCTTTTAGACGACACAATATGTCATGACCTTCCAAATCCTTCAATAATTTATGACTGCTCATCCCGCATCTAGTGGCGAAGCCAAAATATTATAAAGTTTGGACAAAAATTTAAATACCGTAAATTCACACTTTAAACAAGTCATCAGCAGATGTATAAGCATAAGCATAAGCATTAGCACAAGTATAAGCATAAGTATAAGCATAACCATGCCACAAAAGCTCCACAAACGTTTTAAACATTCCATCCATTCTAAATATTATCACAAAGTGATATGAAGAGTGAACTAAAAATATATTCCCTGCACAAAATCCGAAGCAAGAGAATAAAAGAGTTTTTACCATTTATTCATACAAAGATTATTCTTGTTTAATGACAAGATAGATAATGCAGGTGAAGAGAAAGATGGCGAGGATATGAAGCCACAACAACATCCATATGAGGAAGCAATCATGAAAACATGGGTCACTGACAATATGCACTAATACCTTTATATAACAGTAAAATGTTTTATTCTTCCCCTCCCATAACTTCCAAATTACTACTTACTCTCTAGGCTTCAAAAAGGGGAACTTTTTAACCGTACGACCAACTTCAGAACCATCAGAATCGTCCACCTGCAGTTGATTGTGATTAACCATTGTGTTATCCCATTGAATTTTATAGTCATTGTCCATGTAAAAATTTCTTAGCATCTTAACCGAAATATCATTGAACACAGTCACACTCCAATATCTTAGGGGACCATTCCGTAACATCCAAGGAGAAACAACAATAAAGTTTATAGATAATCTTCAAAAACCATTTTTATTATCACCTGTTTATAGAAGATTCTAAATAAAAACCTGCCAAATTCAAATTTAAGATCACACTCTCGAAAGACTCCCAAGAATTTAAAACTACATTGAAACACATCGTTAAGATAATATTAATATCTATAATCTAGTTTAAGCATAAAGTGAGTAACCTTAGGTTTGCAGGATTTCGCTTTGTAACATATACAATGGTTTCTTTTATCTATGACATCCTCCCATTTATCATTCTCATTTAGATTTTCATCCAAAATCTCCATTAAAAACTTTAAAGCAGCATCCCTCACAGTCTTTGAGGTTCTACAAGAGTAAATAAAAATACTCTCACATTGTGAAATCAACTTATTGTTTACTGCTGAGAAAGGTGAATAGAAGCATTAAAGGGAGGAAATGACAGACAACTCGGACCTGCAACAAAAAGATGCAAAAGAACATGGTTCACACATTTCACCTAACACTTGGGGTACATATCACGAAACGATAAATTCAACAACAATTATTACCGATTCATAAACTACAACCTGCAATAACAATGAATAACATCACAACAACGATTCCGCATCGAAAATAGAGCTTAAAAGTGAAAGAAAAAGAAGAAGAGAATTCACGATGATTCACTGTAACACCCTTCTAAACTCCGCGGCAATTTAAGTAAATATATCAGAGTAAAAACATATGCACAAGGGTGCCACAATTATTTAAAATAATTAAATCAACTAAGGTCAAAGTCATGCTTCATTAGGAAACGGTTCACCAAAACACAATCATGTTTATCACAACGGAATAAGAAACACCGTCAAATACGACCAAATGGAAATACAATTCATCATCAAATAAAATAGAGTAATCTCGTAAAACTCTAAAACTCTTGTTCCCCAGTGTTACAAGACTAGAGCATGACCGACACGACCCAACATAAATGGATGAACTCTACAAGTCATCCTCACCAAGCACTAATGCCGCTACTCCTCAATCTGAAAAAGACAACATGTAAGGGTGAGTCTCATTCGCAATTAGTAAATATTATGCAATTGATAAGCAACAAGTGTAACACCCTTCTAAACTCCGCAGAAAATTTAACAAAAATCAGAGTAAAACATGAAAAAGGGTATTACAACTTCAAAATATTTAAAACATTAAGCCATGTCATGCCTTATGAGGAACTTCAAAACACATTATTCAGTAATCATGTTAACACAGCGGAAAATAATTCAAAACTGAATAACATAAAACAACGGTATTCAACACCAAGAATTTACCGATTTAAAACCAACAAAACATCATTCTAGCATAAGAATTAATCCACCAGACAATACTAAAATAAACGTCCCCCAGTGTTACAAGACCAGAGCATGACCCGACACAACCGACTAAACGAAGTAACTCTACGAGTTATCCTCACCAAGCACAAGCCACTACTCCTTAATCTGAAAAATGTCAACAGTAAGGGTGAGACATATCACAATTAAACTATATTATAAGTTCATAACGACAAAATATCATAAGCAGATTATTCACCCAATCATCACATGTATTTCAGATACACAACAGTTAATCAAACACACAACCATTCATATCAAACACATACGAATTATAACATTGGACAACTTCCATTCATGTTATAATCCTACACAACAACCTAATGCAATGCAACTAATGCATGTGGTACCAAACATGGGACAAACCCATCTCACCGATCCACCACCATAAAGATTCGGCTACTTCTCTCACTAATTCCACACAATGGGAATTAGCTACCGCTGTCCCACCACCATAAGGGATACAGCCCACAACATGATTATGAAATACATGCATCAACCATAACATGCATATCATCAACATCCACCAAAGATTCATAATCATTCATCCATAACACACAAAGAAAACTCATATCACAACCATTTGATATTCACCACAACATCATACATTTAACACATAAATATATTATCACCACAGCGATCACATAGCCTTTATCAATTACAAATGACATATTGCATACAAGACAATCAATGTCATCCTCAACAACCACCAAAAACAACATCTATATTTGATAACTTAAGCCTCATGTATACATACAATTACCAAAAACATATGCAATTAAGAATTATCTATGCGATTCTGATATTTACGCACATCACCATAATTCAACATATTGAATTATCCACCAATTGTACAATATGCATTTATCACATAATAATCACAACAATGCATAGAATTTATCATTCATCAATTTCATGTATCACAATTAGCACATAGTACACAACACCAATACATATTGTTCTTAAATAACATTATTCCATGACATACACATATACAATTACATGTCATTTTCAAAACCACATAATAATTAAATCATCTAGTGCCAATCAAATTATTTTCATCAAAAAGAGTATTTCGTTAGCTTCGTAACGCTTCGAACGGCACCCAAAACGGACTTACGGATCAATAGTTATGAATTTTTAATGTTTTGAAAAAAATGCCAACACAGCGATGTAACGGGTTACATCATTCATGTAACCGGTTACATCAGTTCCAGTAGTGAAAATACCCCATTTTTCTTCAATGTAATCGGTTACCTCAACCATGTAACCGGTTACATCACCCAAAAATTCCCAGAAAGTTGCGTTTTTCATCATTTTTCACATAGGTAACCGGTTACCTCAACCATGTAACCGGTTACATCACTGAAGAAGTGTCAAAATCTGTATTTTTCTTCTGCTACGGGATTATACCTTCAAACCCCCAAAAACCCATCTTTTACACACCAGAAAATCATTATAAGTCCTAATTCTTCAAGTTCAATACCAGCATTATATAATTACTCAAATACACACATCAATTGAGATACAAAACCTACATAATCAATCCCATCATCATTAAACTGATAATATAGGCTAAAAGGATTAGTCACCCCTTACCTTAGCCAAGAACCTTGAATTCTTCTCTTCCTCCTCTTCTCCCCTTTCACGTTCCTTCTCTTTTCCTCTTTTGCTTCTCTTTTTTCCTTATTTTCACAATTTCTCTATTTTATAAAAAAATAGGATAATTAGTTAGTAAGGCCTCTCCATTGGCACCTCCCATTTTACTAACTACGTCACGGCCCAATAACAATAATTCTCATAATTCTTCCAAAAATCCAATTTTAATTACTAAATAATCAAATAATTTCCAAATAATTAATTTAACTTAATTAAATTAATTTATGAAATTACGGGGTGTTACAACAAGCATCATAATATACCGTTCACCCAATTATACATATTCAGATTCACGTCTATCATTCGTCGATTCACACAATTATAGATTATAACACATAACACAAAAATCCACACAATCATGTTATGACGAAATGCATATGACACAACTGACACTATGCATGTGGTACCAATAAACCGTGGAATCAATCCACCTAATCGATTTAAGCCTCATCGAGATACGGCCCACCGACACAATTTCCGCACAATGGGAAATATGTCCATCAACGATCCAAACATCACCGGGATCCAACATCAAATGCATATGAATGAATGAAACACACATAACATACTTAAAAACACCACCGAAACACGATGAACAATTCATCTCAACACCACCTCACCGAATAAGTATGTACATGTTTTCAACATCATTCAAATAGTCATGCATTCATCATAATCATAATAATAATCACAACCAATTAATCATCACATCAAATACATTGTCACACCTATCTCATATGCACACAATGTTCAATTCTCATCAAGTAATTAAATCGAGTTTTAAAGAAATAAAGTCGGCTACTGCCCATATTCATCATTCATCATATAAAACGTTTAATTACTTGCACAACGCCCAAAACGACACTAAGAAATGATACACGGATCAAAAGATATGTCATTTTAAAGTTTGGAAAAATTCACACACAGCAAGGTTCGCTCAGCGACGCAAGGCAGAAGCGAAATCCTTCAAACCTCTGCTTAGCGGACCTCTAGCGACGTCCAACAGAACCGAACTACGTTAGGACCTCCGCTCAGCGGACCTGCGATTTCAGCAAACCCCAAGTCTGCGACAAACCCTGCGATTTCACATCCTTTTCACCCAAAAACGATTCCAGACATCACATACAGGCATATAATCATCATACATTCAATTATATACCATAAAACATCATTTAAACTCATTATTAACTAAATAGTTCACACAATTATCATCAATTCAATCTAATTATAACACCCTAACCTAACAATCCCAATGTCTAATTGAATCAAACCATACATCAATCTACCTATTACCTAAGACCACATAATAGATACTAAAAGGAAGAGTCCCCCCTTACCTCGATGAATTCCTTGAATGCTCTCCTTCTGGTTTCACGTTCTTGCCTCTTTCTCTTCTCTTGCCCTTTTCACGTGTTCTTCCTTTTTCTCCCCAAATGGTTCCTTTTCTTATTTTATCTAAATAAAATAAAAATGAATATAACTTAGTAAAAAGGCTTAACCAACTAGCACCCTTCTTTTACTAACATCACACCACAAGCCTAATAACCCTTATTCCATCATTTTCCAATTAAATCCAAATAAAATACTAAAATTCCAATTATTTAATTTAAATCCAAATTAAATTAATAAATTGAAATTATGGGGTGTTACATTCACCATCTAAATAGGATCATTGTTCATGGGTGAGAGAGACAATTGACTCTGATATTTTGATTTCTTGAGTGAGAGAGAGAGAGAGACTAATGCGATGAGATTTTGAAGTTCAGGCGAGATAAGGAAGAGTCGGGACAACTACCCTAGGTCGTCGGGCGTTGGCGTCGCCCCTGCCCGCATCTAACCATCACCTTCCAAGTGTACCAAAAATTTCTAAGAATATATCAAAAATTGTAATTTTTCTTGATTTTGAAAAGTGATTTTTTTAACAAATGTAACTATTTTTTAAATATATAATATCAAAGACATTTTTGTCAATACAAAAATACGGAAGATGTCATATTTTTTAAATATATAATATAAAGACATTTTTATCAATACAAAAATGTCGTATATAATTTAGAGGGTGACATAGAATCCTCCGGAAAAAAACCTAACTTGAGGCCCAATTCAGTCCAATAGGGAAAATAATTGGAAGTCGGCACAATAGAACCTGCACAACCGAATAAAGCAGAAAGAAACGGCGTCGTATCAACCATCTCCGTCGTTTCACACCACAATCATCACCACATTCAAATTCAAATCAATTTCAACTTCAACACACACTCTCTCTGTAAAACAAAACCCTAATTTCTTCAATTCAATGACACCACGCACGGATGACCTAATCCCCACCGACGACGATGACAGCGACGACGACGGTCTCAAAGAAGACATGGCCGCCGTCGCGCGAGCCTGTAAGTACAAAATAGATGAAATTTCATCTCAAGAAGATCCTCTTTTGGCTTCTGGAGATGAAATTCCGTATGAAAAAGATCCTCTTTTGGCTTCCGGCGACGCTATTGTCCCATTCACTGCCACTGCCGACTCTGACTCTGATGGAGAGAGTGACCGTGAATGTCTCAATAGAGTTAAGAATCTCTGTAAGGATATTGATTCTGTTCCTCATCTGCCGCCGATGACAGGTGCTTCTGATGATGATGAAGATGACTTGGAAACAGTTCGCGCCATCTTCAAACGGTTTTCCGCTTATGATAGAGGTAGGTTTTGTTTTGGTTAGTGTTATGGCGTATTGAAGGAAAAAAATGCAGCTTGTGTGTTAAGTAATCTTTGAAGTTTTAATTTTTTTTAGTTCTTGTGTATGGTGATAGGAGCTTAACATTGTTTGTTTTCTGTTTTCTGTTTTCTGTTTATGCATGTAGAAAAGTTCCTTTTTTTGAAAAATAATCAGAAAAAAATAATATTTTTGATAGGTTTGATTTATTAATTTTTCAAATTATTCCTGGTGTCAACATGTTAGCGTTGTGTTTCCGGTGTCCTTGCTTCTGAGATAGTAAGTCTCTTTAATAAAAAAAACTAGGCAATGACAAATATCTGGTTCCTTTGAAGGTGGAAGGGAAGCATGGGCTGAGGAGGATCAGACCCCGAGTTTAATTGCTGAGAAGGATGTTGTCAATAGCTCTATTTCTGATAGCTCAGATGCTGGTGAATTGTGTCCTGATTCTCAATGTCTTGATAATGACACCAATTTGCTGGTTGATACATGTGGTTATGAGGAGACTTATGAAAAAGATGCTGGGTTGGCTTCTCAAGTATTGAATGAAAGATCAAGATTTCCTCCGTCGGCTCAAGCTTTTGTGGATGCCCTCTCGAAGAATAGAGCTCTCCAGCAATTTCTTAGAAGTAAGTTGATTGAAATTGAAGCAAAAATTGAAGTAAACAACAAGCTAAGGGAAAAAGTTAAAATCCTTAAGGATTTCCAGGTTTCATGCAATAGAAGAACGGGAACTGCTCTATCACTGAAAAAGGATCCGCGTGTGCAGTTAATATCATCCAAGAAGTCTCTTGCTACAAAAAAGTCAAAGGTTGGTTGTGTAATGCTTCTATGGTTATGTGAATTCTTCTGAGACGTTACTCATTATTCATATTTTTAATATGGTATATGACTGAATATTACCCCAATTTTCCTTCCTTTTGAACATGATTTTGCAAATTATAAGAACTATAGTTAATTTCTGTTTTAATAGATGCTTATATTATGTCCATACAGTCATTGGCTTTATAGGAAAGTAGATGTAGAGATCTCTCTTTATAGTTTTTGATTGGATTTATGAAATTCAGTTTTTGCTTATTTTGATAATGTGAGTTTATGTCTGTTGGGGCTTGAGGGTTTCGAATCTGTTACAACAATTTTTCCAATATAAAAATCCAATGAACTAGTACAAAGCAGTATTATCAAATAGCTGCGCCATGGCAGCTATGATGGATATACATGGCGGTTTTTGTGCTTGCCGCAATAGTAATTACGGCCGATATTGCGGGTTTTCCCACCATAATCCGCTATATCAGCGCCGCAAAGCAACCGGTTTGGCGGGATTTTTGGCTCTCCGCCATCGACAACACTGGTACAAATATTGTGATAACTTAGTAATAAGAATAGATAGCATTTGACATTCTTGGTATTGCCAATGTAAGTATTGGATGGTAATCCTTAATTTTTTTTTTCTTTTGGCAGAACAATAATAAGAAGGTGTCTGCATTGTGTTATGGCCCAGATGAGAATTCTCGTGTTGCTCACTATAAGATGGTATTGGAAAGATTTCCACTTTCATTGGATCGAAAAAAGTGGTCAAATAAGGAAAGGGAGAAACTTTCAATAGGAATTAAGCAACAATTCCAAGAAACAGTGTATCAAATTTCAGTAGATAGAATGGGGTAATATCAGATTTATTTTGTCATACTATTAAATGTTCTATTTGTCATTGCAATGCTTCCCATTATTGAGGGCTGATTTTTTAACTTATACTTGGCAGTTCAGAGTGCTCACCGGGAGACATAATTGATTCATTTAAAGATCTTGAAATCACACCAGCAAGGATTAGAGCATTTTTACCTAAAGTTAAATGGGATTCATTGGCTTCTATGCATATTACTGGCCGTACTGGTGCTGAATGTGAATCAAGGTATGCATTTCTTAATCGGTGAACTTCTGTTTTTCTATGCAAGTAAAGATGGTTATTGATGATAAATCTTCGTGCTTTGATTGTTTTGTTATTGCTCAATTCTCATGCTTCATATCATATCCCGTCTTAGGAATATGAGAACTACATAGACTGTTATTTAGTTACTGTGATTTGAACATTTTGTAATGATATTTTATATGTTTAATAGATGAGAGATGCTAACATAGAGTTCGAAGTTGGTGAAAGAAAATATTAAGATAGTACTACTGTGATTTAGTCACACCATGTATACCGGTTTACTTTTTGATAGGACCCTGAGTCTGGTGGGCCTTAGTCTAATAAGAGTTAGTTAGGACATTTCCTTTCATTTCAGGGGATATTCTGTTATAGAAGAGAAAGAAAAAGATTAAAGAAGGCATTCAGAAAGTTTGTTAGAAAACAGTTAGGACTTTAGAGAGAATTCTCTCTTGTTTAGGAGCTTAGCTCTGGATTAGGAGTTCATAGAACTCTGATTTACATTTTCTTGTTCTATTTTCACCATTGTAGAGCCTTGAGCTCACCAATTTTATTCAATAATATACAGTTTCTATATCTTGATTTTATCGGTTCTATCATTCCTTGTTTGGGTCGGGGAGATCATGACTAGATAAGGTTCAAATTGAATCGAAATAGGATCCTGCATAAGATGATATAGTGTATATCTATATTCCATACCTGTTCAGTAAATTAGGGTTGGGTATTGAAAATGTTCTATGAATCCCATACCATTCCCTTAGGGAAGATCAACTTGTCTCTTATTATGCACGATTGACGTGCTTTCAGATGCTTAATTATAAGTGTTATATTATTTGTATATTAAACACAGTTGTTTGACTATTGTTTATGTTTACTGCCTTTCTATGAAGAATATCTTCCTGGGCATTGCAGACATCTATGACGATCACCATCACAGACAGTTTATCCTTTTTTGGTTTTCAAAAAGAGTTCAAGATCCACATAGATCATGCAGGTGGGACTGTACGTGAAATGATTTTTATAATGATGGTGCTTAATGTGTCTGTGATGATTGTCATCACAGATGTCTGTGACACCCCTTTCTTGAATCTAATGTAGACCATAGAATAACATATATCAATGGATTGATGGATTCTCATACTTTATTTGACAAATTCTTCTTACGTTTGCAACCATAGGTGGTTAAATTGTGAAGACCCTTTGATCAATCATGGCTCATGGACTGGTGAGGAGGATAGGTCTCTTTTGATTACTGTTCAAGAGACGGGCATCAGGAATTGGTTTAACATTGCTGCATCATTGGCCACAAACAGGACTCCATTTCAATGCTTGGCACGATACCAAAGGAGCTTAAATTCTTCGATGATAAATAGTGAATGGACCGAGGAAGAAGACACTCAACTTTGTTCTGCTGTTGCATATTTTGGTGAGTCTAATTGGCAGTCTGTGGCTTCTGTTTTAGAACGGCGGACGGGAACTCAATGCTCAAATAGGTTGGTTTACTATTTGTTGTAACTTTGTCCTGTCTTTATATATTCTTTTTTTTCTTTTTGCATTTTGATAATATCCATTATCTGAAATCAGAAAATTTTTAATGGTAGCCTATCACTTAAATTAACGATGTACTCCCTCCGTCCCAAATTATAAGAAAAAATCACTTTTTAGATTCATTGAATAATTAATGTATCTGGTCTATATATAGATCAGATACATTAATTATTCAATGAATCTAAAAATTAAATTTCTCTTATAATTTGGGACGGAGGGAGTACATATTATTAACTAGTTTAAAACCTAGTCATAAGTATTTCATTTACAACTGTTTGTGATTTAAAATCATCTATTTTTGATATTTTCTCAAGCGAATATCATGTGGGCTTTCAGGTATAAGTGACTAACAAATAATAATTAGATGTCAGCTCAGTATAGTTTGAAACTCGGCTTAGTATAGCTTGCAGGTATTATGAATGGAAGATTTTGAAAAGAAGTATTATGCCATTGTAACTTCAGCTTCAAGCTTTTGCCATTCTTTTAGTAACACACTAGTAATCTACCCTGTTGTATCAGTTGTTGATTTACATTATGGTTTTAACTGGGAATATATGGTTACAACTATTAAAAGAATTGCTTTATGTATAAATTATTGTGTACTTCTAGAAGCGAGTCTATGAGGCCTAGCATTAATTTCCGCCTTGTTTACCACAATGCATCTTAAACTGCATTTGGCTTAAGCTCTAAATACTTCCTTTATTTCTCTTGCAAGGTTGCTTTATGGAAAAATAATGAGAATGATATGCCTATTCTTGATAATGAAATGACACTAAATTAGAAATTAACTAAGCTTAGTCACTGATTTAAAAAACTGAAACACGGCCAACTATGCTTGCTTTCCGAAATTGGCATTGATTTTAAGTATATTGGAGAACAGGAGAACTTGTTTATTTGCTGCTGCATTTTGTGTACTAATGCAACAAATTATAATTAATGTAGATGGAAAAAATCAATTTGTCCTGTGAGGAAAGGAAGCTTTACACCCGAGGAGGATGAACGCCTTACAATAGCAGTTGCGCTGTTTGGAAGGAAATGGAATCAAATAGCTAAATATGTTCCTGGCAGGATTCAATCTCAGTGTAGAGAAAGGTAATGGATTTTATTATGAACCTTTTGGCAACATTGATTTTTTATGGTTTAAGGCTGTTGTTGATTTTCTTGAGCATTCTCTTGCCAGATACCTTAATAGTTTGGATCCTTCTTTGAAATGGGGTGGATGGACTGAGGAAGAGGATTTAAGATTAGAAGCTGCAATCACCAAGTATGGATATTGCTGGTCTAAGGTGGCTGAAGATGTACCTCCCCGCACTGATTCTCAATGTCGGAAGTATGTGTCTAGCTGTAACTTTGATAAAAATCTATGTTTTAAAAATATTTCAGTTTTCTTATATTTGTATACTTTTACATATTTGTTTCATTGATCAGGAGATGGAAGGTGATATGTCCTGAACAAGTTCCTTTGCTGCAAGAAGCAAGAAAGAGGCAAAGGTCTCTTCTTGCCAGGAACTTTGTCGATCGAGAATCAGAACGTCCAGCTCTTACACTCAATGACTTCATTCCTTTACAAATGTTAGTTCCACCATCGGATGTTGATGCTGAGAAACTCCAAAGGAAGCGGAAGAGAAAGTCGCGGTACCCTCTCTATAAACTCCCTTTCATTTTCTCATTGATTCTTTACAAATGTTATATTTGATGCCAGCTTTGTTAGAATTATTCCAGTAAATTGTGCTGGCCTGCCCATTTAGTGTTTCCAATTGAAAGTTGCTTTATATCTTCGTTTCTAACTCCCGTTCGTTGGATACAGTGGCATTTGCAAGGAAGAGAGGTCCAAAAAAAATGGAAAGGAGACTGAACTTTGTACCGGGGAAGCACAAGGTGTAGAGCCCAAGAAAGAGAGGCCTAAAAGACATGCAAAAAAGAAATCATTTTATCCCGAGGGTGTAGAGGATATAGTTCCCAAGAAAGCGAAGCCCAAAAGACATTTGAAGAAGGCTCGAATTTGTCCGGAGGAAGTACAGTATATAGCAGCATATAGTGACATGGTCAAGACTTCTGGTGGTGGTGGTGTTCCATTCTCTGCACCAGGCAATGTTCCCAAGAAAAGGAGATCTAAAAGAGGTCCTAAAACGGCTCAGCCCAAGGAAGTAGATAATATAGCATGTAGCGACGAGGTCAAGACCTCTATCGAGAGTTCAGAAAGTCAAGATGGAGACAACGTAACACTTGCATGCTTTTTGCGCAACAAATCAAAGAAGAAACTATCTAAGTCTACCAAAAATGCTAGCCAGGGTTTGACTTCCTCTAGGACAAAAACTGTATCTAAGCAGGTTGAAAATCAAATCCCATCTGGTGAGCAAGATAGACTGTCTATGTCACGTGGTATTGATGGAGCTAAAGATTTATCAATGCAAACAGAAGATGATTCTAGCAGACAAGTTAGAAAACCAGAAGGTACAAATGCAACTAGAAAATCAGAGGGTGCACACAATTTGAATGGTGGTGGCGATGCTATACCTCTTAAGTTCTATGTTAGAAAGAAAACAAAGAAATTGAGTCAAGCTACTGAAGAACGTTGTACTTGCTCTCCTTCCAAAATGAAAAAGGGATCTACATTTCTCCATGGAAACAAGCCAACCATCATTTCTAACGACAGTGAACCATCGGTGTCAAGAGTTGTTGAAGAGGAGAGTGTTTTACATGGTGGTGTGGTTGAAGCTGAACCAACAAACGTCAATCTTGTCGAAGAAGAGACCGTTCTGCATGGTGGTGTGGCTGAAGCTGAACCCACAAGCATCAATGTTGTCGAAGAAGAGACTGTTCTGCATGGTGGTGTGGCTGAAGCTGAACCCACAAACATCAATATTGTCGAAGAAGATACTGCTCTGCATTGTGGTGTGGCTGATGCCGAATCCCCAACCGTCAATGTGGTTGAAGAGGAGACTATCATGCATGGTGGTGTGGCTGATGCTGAGCCCACAAACATGAAAGCGGAAGAAAATGAACCGCTGCTTTCCTTCCTGCAAAACAAGACAAGGAAATGGCAAAGACGGCACAATATTCGGAAATGAAGTTGTCCCTGATGATCCAATTCACCTGGGCTGGTAACCTGTTTGTTTTCCAACTCCAAGGTACTGTATAAATACTCAACAGTTGATTAAAACCCGTGCTCGGAAATTGTCGAATGGCCAAACCACATCATAAGGGGAAGCTAGGTGGTGGGTAACTGTGAAACCTGATATAGCCATGATCATGAATTTAACCCAGATCGCCTGCAGTAGAAAAATAAAGGACCATGGCCTGGATTGCATGTGACTGCAACTGCAGCATATTGCTACGGTAGGAATCTGAATTAGACGAGGACATAGTTAAAGGCACAGTGAGTTTCGAGATAACAAGCATGCCAATGGAATTTTGCTGAGCTTTTGGCCTGTATAGAGCACATTTTCGGCCTAGCCAATATATGTATACATACTGTAGGACGGCTAGAATTTTGTAAGCTTGAAATTAGTTAGGTTTTTGATTAGTAACACTAACAAACTTAATGCAACTACATGCAAGCATGGGAAATTTTACCATGACAAATAGAATCAAATTGGATTTCAAACCGGCTAGACTTAAAGAAATTACTAGAATATTGCGATAAAAATACGGTTGGGCTGTTAAAATAATTCAACTTTAGACAACTTTTTATTTTAATACAATCCATGACAATGTTGGTTTGAAGGGTTCTGTATGATTTTTAAAATATGGTTAAGACGCCAGATACTGGCAGTAATTTGCCCATGATAGAGTTTGTGTTTGAGTTTGTGTAAATTTTAAGAATAACTATTCAAACTAATTTTTTTTTTTTTTTAAGTTTTTATGAGAAGTTTTTTTGTAAATTTTTTTTATACGAAATTATGTAACATTGTAAAAATTATTTTTAAAAAAGCCAAAACAAACGGGCTCTCTACCGTTCATAGAAAATCGGTTTTTTTTTCATCTTGTATTCATTTGTCTTTTTTAAGATTTAATTAGTCTTTTGGTTTCCTTAGCTTTATTTAAAATTTTAGTTTGATCTTTTATCTAATAAATGTTTTTTATGTTTGTTAATTTAGTTATGCATGTTAAATTTTGTCCATAAATATTAACTTGTGTTTACGTGATTATTTACATTAATCTATTTTACAAAAGATGGAAGTGAAGATGTGATATTTAGATGATTGATATCTATATAAAGAAAGAACTAGTATCTCGCATAAATTGCAGTGTTGGAAAATAGAGTCTGTAATAACTACCTAAATTTTCTTTCAACTGTATATTTCAAGGCTAAATCTTCCGGTCATGCAACATATTAAAGTAGTTTATTGAGGGTTCGTCCACTGACTCTAATTTAGGTGAACTAGAAGTCCCTAAAGGTGATATCGCCTTATCTGAGAAAGACGCAACAAACATTCTTTCACATAACGATGATCCTATGACTATTACTGAAGGTGATATCGCCTTATCTAATGACGCAACAAACATTCTTTCACATAACGATGATCCCATGATTATTACTGTGAAGTGTGATGATTGAAATATTAAGGGTCTTGATTGATCAAGGAAACATGCATCCTCTACTAGGATGCATTTGAGAGGTTTCACCTGTACTTAAATGACCTCAAGCCCTTCCAAGGATCGTTGGTGGAATTTTTGAGTGAGTTAGTGCAAGTAAAATGTTATGTAACATTGAAGACCACATTTGGAGCAGAAGGAAACACCAAGCAAATGAAAGTAAGAAAACTAGTCATTCATGCGTCTTCCTCATATAACATGATTATAGGGCGGTCCGCCTTTAACCAGCTAAGATCCTCCCTATCTACATTATATCTTTGTATGTAATACTCACTCTCAGGTGTGCGAGTACGAGTGGGAGTAAGCTGGGGCAAGCTAGACTTTGCCAAGCCTGAACCTGGCCTACTAAAAAATTACAAAGCCTAAGCCTAACCAGTGGTCTATCATAGGTTTTTGTTTTAGGCCTGAGTATGACCTTTTCGAATGCCTGTTTGACCTATTAGCCTACATAAAAGTCTATTTAATTCAAACATTTATAAAGAAGCAATTCAACTAATATTTAAATAGGCAAACAAATTAAAATATCAATGAGACTAAATGCTTATTTGCATTTACTTATTCAAGTTTACCTATTAACCTAAGTTTTCGATAATATTTGTCTAGCCTATTCCCGCCCCTATGTGCCAGTTAGGGTTATCCAGGGAGATTAGGAGACCGCCAGGAAATGTTACATTGAGAGTCTAGAGTTGAAGAAGGTCAGAACCTAGGGCGTAAACGCAATTGACATGAAGGTGGAGGAAAAGGCGCTGAAGGAAGCTCAAATGGATAGAGACATGACTGTTCCAGATTAAGTAGGCATGAAGGACAATAAGAAAAATGACAAGTCAAGTGATGGATGTTAAGACATCGAGCCTTGGTTTATTTAGTTTAGAATAGTTTCATTTACTATTTTGTTTTATTCGGATGATTTACTATCTCTATCGTTTGTAAGGATCATTTGATTACATTAATTTGTAGGAGCACTCTTTTCCATGCATTGCCAAAGTGACACACGAGTTTTTAATGAGGCTCCTCATTTTATTAAACTTAGATTATGGTTAATTTATTTGCAGGAAATTAAGGAGAAAAAAGATCTTATCAAAATTACCAATCGAGGTAATTATGCATGACGGAATTCTATATAGGAGTCCTTGTTGCCCTTTGAGGCTATTAAACATGTTGGATCCTCATGAAGGAGTCCTTAACCACCCTTGAGGAGATTACATACACTAAATACTCACAAAGGAGTCTTTGTTGCCCCTCGTGACCATCATAAATGTTGGATCCTTATGTGGGCATTCTTGTCGCCCTTTGAGGCAATTAAACAAGTTGAATCCTCACGAAAGAGTCATTGTCACCCCTAATTCGATTACATACAATGAATACTTATGAAAGAGTCTTTGTCACCTCTTGTGACGATCATAAATGTTGCATTCCTACGAGGGAATCATTGTCATCCTTGGAGCGATATTGGTATTTTAGGCGACAACCCTCGTTCTAAAAAATAACCGCCAAGGCCACAATACAAAGTAATCCAGAAGATAAATTATAAGTATACAAACAATTCATTCAATTCAAAGACCCATTGAACTTAAAGAAGTATAAAGTTGTTAAGGAAAAATAATTTTAGAACCCCTCTATTGAGAGATGTCACGAAAGGTTACTAGAGGAACAAATAAATAAAGCCCCAAGATCATTGGTCATATAAAATATCCCCATAGTGAAGGACATCTTCTGTATCTTGGGAATCATTCAAAGAGATTTCACCAACAGGAAAAACCTCTTAGTCGTCCACCAATTGGCTTCCACATACCACCTTGAACAAGTTTATCTGACTCAAATCTAAGCCTGGGGAGAAAAATGATAAATGTTATTTCGCCTGCTCAAAGTACTGGTCGAAAGTATCAACCAAGTCATCTTTGAGGGAAGATATTTCCTCCACTAATTTTTTAATAGCACTGAGGCCCCTTTCCAGAGAGCCTCTTAATTGTGTATAAATGATGTCATGCATTCGCGCCTATACTGCTAACATCCTAAGTAAGGTATTCAAATCCTCTTTCTCCTTCAGCAGGGTCCTCATTATTCCATAACGTTGAGTGATAATTCCTTGAGTCATGACAAGCTTTTACTTCAAGTCATTAATGACTCAAGTATGCTTTTTCCACTGGACCTGTTTTATGATAAGACCACTTCATATATGAATTTCATCCATCTTTGATAGTTCAATGGATGACTTACTATAAAGACTTTGATAATCAAAGATAAAATCTTTGAGAAAAGGGAGGTGAATCCCAAAATACTTGATGACATCAAAAGAGGCATCCCTCCACATAGAAGTAGGAGGGTGAGAAACATCCTTAGATGAGTGGGTATCGCATTCAGCCCTACCATCTCTAATAACCACTAGCTGCCATTCTTTGGAGCTTGAGAAAGAACTTATTCATGCTTTTGGATATTTCGGTGGGTGAGCATCATCTGTGGGATGGTCATCGCCACACCTTTTGCTCTCTACCGTAATTCATCTTCTAGGGTAACTTGAAAGGTTTGAATTTCCTTGGGGTGAAGCGTTCCTTTCTTTGAGCTAGGGAAATTGTTGACATTTTTTCAGCATGAAAAGTCATTGAAAGATATGAATTAAGTGAAAACTTAAAATAACCTCAAGGAAAATATCTTTCCCAACCACAAGCTTACCCGAGTACATCTATCCCTCATAATTTACGTGATCCAAAGAGATTAAGGTGTGAGAGCTCATGAGTTTAAATTCAGTCAATCTTTGAACCACATCTTGCTCTCTTGGGGTAAGGTTGGCAAAATCAAAATCAGTGTTGACCTTAGGGTCATTCCTCCATAACAATGGGAAGTGAGGGGCTCTAGTCACCCTAGTCGTGACCATTGAAGCATAATCCTGCTCCTTTATCCTTCACGAACTTATCATTACATTCTATGTAGGGGTTAGAATGGGGATTTAACAATCTTCTTCCTCGGAGACCGAATAAGGTTACTAAACCACTTTTGGGGGTGATCTTGATACCATTAAAAGAGACGAATACCCCAATAGAATAAGAGACCTCCAATTGGCGATAGAATTTTGAACACCATAGTTATACCCCAGACATTGGGTGTAACTTGAGAAGGAGCGACATTCATAATCACGTGAAGTTTGGCTTTAAACAATGTGAAAGGGATTAAGTGTAACACCCCAGACTGCCTTCGGGATGATCGACTGACCCCACAAACCAACACGGGTCTTTTCAGCATGCTTTGACCTCACTCGCATGCTTTCCGGGAAACTTCCCAGAAGGTCACCCATCCCAATACTACTCCAAGTCAAGCACGCTTAACTGTGAAGTTCTTATTGAACGGGCTCCCGAAAAGAAGATGCATCTTGTTGGTATAGGTAGTACCTATCAGTCCTTATAAGCTTTCCTTCAACCATGCAGTCCCATACCTGCACGGCTTTAGGATCCTCTCATTCCGATGTGGCGACCACCCTAGCCCCAATTGGCCCCAGGTGTTCCATGCGGTGCAACCACCCCTCGCCTTCTTCGGCCTCGGGTGTTACATTAAGACCCCAAAATCATGAATAACGGGGAGGTGGGAGCAGAAGTAGGGGTGGATGAGTCATCCATAACGCCTATATTGGCCTTCTTCGCCTAAGAGCATGGCTCCAAAGAAACACTGTCCTCATATCGAGTATTGGAAAGTACAATCTACCGCTAGAAAGCAGTTATCCTTTCCTCATCAAATGATAAAGATGTGAAGTCAAGTACGCTGAAATGTTTGTCGTCAGTTTTTGCCATTGG
The DNA here is from genome assembly GCF_029867415.1 of Vicia villosa. Lineage (NCBI taxonomy): Eukaryota > Viridiplantae > Streptophyta > Magnoliopsida > Fabales > Fabaceae > Vicia > Vicia villosa. The sequence continues at coordinate 7,473,879 of NC_081183.1, forward strand.
TTCCTGGTAAGAGCAGGTGGAGCAAGAAAGTTACTACCAAAATCAATAGGTCTCTCAGGTCCCATAAGGCCTATTTAGCGATGTTAAAAGAGAAGGCACTCCTAAAAATGTCCCCAAAATCAAAATATTGCCATTAAGAAAGGAATGATTAAAAAAGAACAGAGTCATACATGGTACCACAATAAAGAACTTGTGCAATAAATGTATTTTTTTCCCTAAAGGAACCCTTAAATGTTTGAGTAAAGGTTTAGGGAAATGAAGTGCATAAAAAATCAAGGAAGGAAAATTGAAATCTATTTAATGCAAAACATATTTTCCCCAATTGACGTGTGATTTTCCTCAACTGACGAACGTTTGATCTCCTTCAGCTGATTGATGTTCAAAATTCCTCAGTTGACGCGTGGGTCACATAGCTGACATTTAGATACATGTTCTAAATCATCACATGCATGAAGGATTTGTCCTAAGCCCGAGGGACTCACCCCATGCATGGAGTGTTCATCGGTGTAAAAGGAGGAGGATAAACTAAATCACTTCGCCATATCTAAGCCCTCGCGCTTGAGAGACAATGTATTGGTATAATTATAAGGGGCCAATGAAAGGCAACGAGGAAACAAATAACGTCATGTCTCTCCATGAAGTCCTCTTGCCCTCCATCTATTGGATTGGTCGCTGGTATATTAGATATGTCGTCCATGTATTGAATGTGTCACCTTTCTCTTGGAGGAGTTGCCTGAGGGGGGAAAATTGAGAAATAATGTGTCCATATTTAATAACGGTAGGAAATAAGGCATTTGACCATGTTCTCTAAAATAACAATGGATTAACTGCCCACTCTGCATCCTCTCAGTGATGATTGTAATTTTCAAGAGATCTAGGAACTAGATCCAACACCGTTATAAATACCTCAACTCTGAAGTTGAGAAGGATAATCTCACTCTTATAGAGAAAATCACAAATATTACGCTTTTCACTCTCTTACGTGAGCTAGCTCTGTATTTCACAGTATACCTTAAAACCTCTGACACCCTTAATCATTAGGGATTGTCACATATATATTTTAGAAAGTATAACTCCTTATTCAAAAACTTAAAAATTAAGGACAATAGTCAATTAATGTTGAAATAAACTAGTAATTAATATTATTTTGAAAAATAAATATAAATAAATAATAAATTAATGTGATATATCATACTAATATAAATTAAACACATATTAAAATATATGCTTACTATTTAGTTTGACTTGTACCGATTTTAAAAAATTCATAAAAAATTCAATATGTCATGAGCGGTTTTTACAAAATAGTATCTATTACATTCGATAATATGAAGCTTTTTCTTTATGGATTTAATGGAAATACACTGACAATGAATCGTAGCCGTTAAATATTTATTGAATTTTGACTTTTTTTATTAATTATTTATAGAATAATACATGCGAATGGTTGTGATGCACTGACTGTGTACAAAATTTTACACTGACGATACATATCCATTAAACCCTTTCTTTATTATAATTTTTTATTTTTTAAAATTAATTTAAATTTTTATTTGAATCCATTTGAATTTGAATATTTTCACCATTAATAAAAAAGAATTTGAAATAAAGAAATTTTTATTTCTTTATAATAAACAAATTTCAATAATATCTAACACAAACAAACTATCGATTTAAAATTTTAAAAAATTGTTAGAAAGAATTCATATATAAATCTCGGATGAAAGAATTAACATCCAAAATAAATAAATTAAAAATGACAAGATTCTCACATTAACCAAGACTAGTGTTCTGTCACTCTTTCTCGTTAGACCAATTGCACGCTTACACCATAAAAAAATGACATTGATCTACCTCAACCATAGACTACGTTAGATTTGGTTTTTGTCCTTTTTTTTAATAAGATTTTTATGTTCAACTTTGACTGTATATTATTTTGTTTTCATAACAAACTGTAAGCAATTGTCCTATCAAAAGAAAAAACTGTTATTTTATTTGGATTCTTTATTTAAATAGTCCACTTTAAGAAATAGGCTTAATTGCAGTTTTAGTCCTTCTATTTTGTCTTTTTCTTGATTTTGATTTCTCTATTTTAAAAATCACTATTTTAGTCACCTTTTTAAGTTTTTTGTGCAATTTTCGTCCTCTTATTTTACCTTTTTCTGCAAAATTAGTCTCTATTTTTGTCCATTTTTCAACAAAAAACTCAACAGGGGGACCAAAATCGTGATTTTAAAAATGGAGGGACCAAAATCGAAAAAAAAGACAAAATAGGGGGACCAAAGTTGCAATTAAGCCTAAGAAATAAATTCTAAAATATTTCACTTTGAAAAAGCTTAAAATATTATAATTAAGGTTTTTTTAAGTATACCATACAATTTTTTATTCATTTTTTAAAATAATCAATTTAATTAATAATAGGCACTTGAGCATAAGACTTATATACGTAAGAGATAAACAAACGGTTAACAAAGTAAAAAAACACTTTATAAAAAAACTAGCCACGAAAAAAGTTACATTAAAAATTATTGAAGCATATGCCGCTTGATTAAACCACCACGAACTAGCAGAAGATTGAGCGCTCTGTTAGGGTTTGAGAAAACCCTACTTTCTGAAAACGGCAAGTCCTTGGAGGAGGAAGACCAGCTGGCTCGGAGTAAGGCTGCAGATGGAATGGTCGTGGAAAGTGTGATAAACGAGATGTTGCATGCACTGAAGAACGTATCTATTACCACATCGAGTAAGTCTTACAAAGATACGGTTTTAGGTGGCAATGGTGCTGAGACTAAGGATGCCAAGGGCGGGGGGGGGGGGGGGGGGAGTTTTGACTGGGATAGTGATGATGAGGAAGAGGACGAGTCTGTGGAAGCAATACGAGTGGAGGATCAAAAATTTGGGGGATACGACTGCCCCTTGTTTATTTTTTAAAAGCATTCAAATAAAAATCACATTCTATTAACCCAATATTCAAAGCTTAATTGTGAGTTGCATGGAGAAGAGCCCTTACCTTAGGCGTTTTTCTTCCTATTCGCACACTTAGATTTCTACACATGATCGATGACTCCTACAAAAAAATTGAACAAGCGTGAAAATATTTGATTATTTTCTCTTTGTATAAGTGTCTACTACTTTTTGCACCTAAAATATGGATTTTATACAAAATAGGAAAACAAGTATATTGAACAGACACAAAACTGAAGGAGATACTTTAAATAATTTTGCATGTGTTTTCATTTTTTATGTACATGAGTGTGCATGTCTTAATTCCCTATATCAATATGAAATGTATTCTTAAAAAATAAATTACTTGTTTATTTTTTTAAAAATTCTTATGTATTTCGTAAGTAAGGTGTTTAGAAGCGCTGCAATTTGCTATCAGAAGATTGAAAACTGGCACTAGTAGTCTCATTGTGGCGAGGAAATTGCGACCCTACTTTCAAGGTCATAAAATATATGTTAAAACAAATTATATTGCTCACCAGATCTTAAAGAAGTCGGATATAGCAAGAAGAATGATGTTTTAGGCAATGAAACTCTTAGAATATGATATCTCGATATGTCCCCAAAGGTAACGTCAAATCCCAGGCTCTGGCGGATTTCTCCGAAGAATTTAGCTCGCTTGTGAACCAAGGGGCGCCCCTAGAGTGGGACGTTATTGGTGGATGGCGCCTCAAAGGTGAAGACGAGCGACATTGGGATAGTCTTAGAAGGACCTAGCGATATACTTATAGAGCAAGCATTGAAATTCAAGTTCACAACCACCAAGAATCAAACATAATAGAAAGCTTTTGTTATCGAAATTATCCTCGTCTTGGAGTTAGGAGCCTCCAGATTAAAGATCAAGAGTGACTCTTAATTAGTCACCAATCAAGTCTTTGGATAATACCAGGCATAAGAACCCCAACTGATGAAATATCTACAAAAGGTACAAAGTTTATTCTCCTGCTTTACTTCTTTTGAGATAGAGTATGTTCCTCGTGAACAAAACTTTAGGCCAAACCTTACATCCAACCTTGCTACCTCAAAGACAACAGGTTTCAACATAACAGTAATTCAGAAGACTCCTGCCTCTCCTAGCAATGAAGCATACGTGATTTACTCTTTGGAAGCTGTCCCTAAGTCTGTTTTGATGTTGCCCATATTACATTACTTGTTGGGGATGAACTTCCGTTGAATGTGGGGGAAACAAGGAAAATCCGAAAATAAGCTGCCAAATACGGTGTCCTCTATAGAAAAGTTTATAAAATGGGGAAGGTTTCTCCCGTGTTGCGGTTCCTAGGTGAACACGAAACCTCCATGGCATTGGAAGAAATACACAAAGGAGCCTGCAGCAATCACATTGGAAGACAAGCCCTCGCCCACAAGCTATTAAGGACGGGTATTATTAATCTAATATGATGAAGGATAACATCACCTTTGTCAAAAAGTGTGATAAATGCCAGAGACATATTGACCTTCACCATGCCCCAAGTGAACTTCTTTTGTCGATAACTTTTCCCTGGCCCTTTTACTAGTAGGGCATATACATCTTGAGTCCTTTCCCCTAGCGCTGAGCTAGAGGCGCGACTGAAGTCTAGCCTAAGAGACTTAGCCATAAGTTTTATTTGAGGACCTGATAGAAGTCACAGAGGTCCAACGCCTCAACTAAGGGACATATAGTCTCATCAGCCCGACTACATATGACTTCGCTTGAGGGACTTAGATTTCTCAGGCTAATCAAACTCTCGCCTGAGGGACTTAGAGCTACCTCAGGCGAAACCAGACATAGAAATCCAGCCTAGAAACGCGACTGATATCTAGCCTAAGAGACTTAGTCATAAGTCTTGTCTGAGGGCTTGAAAGAAGTCTCACCCCAAGAGATCCATCGTCTCGCCTGAAGGACTTATAGTTGCATCAATTAGGCTACATACGACTTCGCCTGAGACTTAGAGTTTCCCTAGACAAACCAAACCATATGATTTCTCTTAAAGGATAATAAGACCCTTAGCCTAACAGGCCTATCACGTCAAGGAAGTCAATGCCTCGGGGTACTCCCCCATACCACAATCTAAAAACACTTCGTCCTCTATCAAAGACCTCCGGCTTGAGAGAGAGTGTATTGTTATATTTATAAATAACCTTTGTAGGCCGATGACCATAAGCGTTCATATGTCTCCCTTAGGAGGCACCACCTCAACCCCCAGATACTTCCCTATTGCCAAGTATCAGACCAATGTTTCCTTGAAATATGCCAAGGAGATTTTGCTACGATTCAACATGGATCTTTGGAAAAAAAAATTGTATCTCATGATTCTTATATGTAAATTGACCAAAAGAAAGAAATATTTGTTTATGCAAACATATGTGGGGATGTTTATACTAAGATTTTGCAGACAAGTTTCTGAATGTGTGCTCATGTTTTAAATAGAATTTTGGGTTAAATATTTTTCTAGTCCCTATAAAATTACCAAAAATTACTTTTAGTCCCTATAATAAAAAGTCGACTTTTAGTCCCTATAAAATTACTTTTGCACTCACTTTTAGTCCCTCTACAGGGACTAAAAGTGAGTGAAAAAGTAATTTTATAAGGACTAAAAGTCTACTTTTTTTTTATAGGGACTAAAAACCAAAATTAACATATTTATAGGGACCAAAAACTTATTTAACCCTAAAATTTTTATCTAGGTAATTTAAGAAGGATGTCTTAATAATTTTCTCATCACAAAAGCCAAGTTTGTTGCAACACTTTCTTATGCATGTCTAGGCACTCTCATAGAGAATAATCCTGCATCAAGTTGTTCAATTTCAAGAAAAAGAATTTTAATTACTATTGACATAAGGCTATAAAGCTAGTACAATCGATGAGAGTGATGAATTGAATTCTTGAATCTACAAATTGTTGATGTTTACTTTCTTGGAACTCGTACCAATGCTATTACCGACTATTAGCTGTAAAAAGCTGAACGAATAATTGAATCAGACCACACATTTAAATACATTTTCTGTTACTCAATAGGTTTTGTTTATACTTTACTCTCTCCCTTTTTTATTATAAATCACTTTTGAAAAATATTCTACTTATCATTAATTTGTATTTTTTATAATAAATTATTTTTTAAAAAAATTAATAATATATTTCCTATTATATCCTTAAATATATTTTTTTTTATCAATTATATAATTTAACAAGAAGCTTATCTTGAAGATAAATCGAAATCCGTGAGAATAATATTATAACACCATAATAAGACCATAACTTTACAATTTCCAAAGTTCAGCTACATTCATAAATTGATATTAACACAATAATAATGTAAACCGTTACAACTACATAACAACTTGATTCTTTACTAGTTGAAATATCTCAACCATTGCACAGTCCACCTATAAATCACATCTTCAATCTTCAAAGTCCAGAGATCCATCTGAATGTGCAACAAATATTAGCAAAAATATTATCCATCCAATTGAAGAAAATTAATAAATATCACTTAACTTTTCCAAGGTTTTCCAGATCTAAGATAACTTGAGAAATATTTCATTAAAAATACCTCACCATCTAAGATCTCACAGATCTAGTGTGTAGATCATGATTATATAAACAATATACTATGCTACAAATTAAACAGATAATTAAAACTAAATTACAATAAAATAAAACTGGATTAGTTTGAAACAATTTTTTTCTTAAATTAAAACAATGGATATAAGAAGTTAAGGTGTAGAGCTCCCTTCAATCCAAAGAAAGATGAAACTAAAAAGGTGATAAGTCTCCCTAGATATGGAAGCCACAAAACTACCACAAAAAACACAAAAATTGGGTAGAATTGAGGGATCCATAGCCAAGCAGCTCTATCAACATAGCAACATCCATATTTGAACTAAAAGAAGCTCCACCCCTCAAAACCCTAACATGAAAAATAAGTGAATCTAGTCAATTAATAAGCAAAAATAGAAAAACAAAATAAGCTGCAAAAAAATCTAGAGACTAGATCTTGTTTTTCAGATCTAAAAGGAAGTACCATCTTCAAATAGATAAAAAGAAAAAGGAAAGAGCAGAGAGAAACTAACAAAATACCAATATGAGGAGAGAACCCTATATTTGAAAGTTATCCTTTCATTCTCTTAAATAATGCAACTTGGACTCAAACGCATCCAATTTTCCACTTCAATTACTCTCTTTATTTTTAAATGAATATCCGTTGAATTTCTTGCATTAATATTTTAAAAAGATATGCAATAAATAGAATAAAAAATATTATTAATTTTATTATATAATTTTTATTAATTATTCCTTTTGGTCTCATTTATAAGAAAAGATCATCTTTTTAGATACATTGAATAAATAATATATTTGGACAACCGTATCTAATTACTCCTCCTTAATTTGTACATCATTTTCAAATTCTTAATTTGTTTTTGGTAATTCTTAATTTAAGGTTGAAATTTTATTTGAAATATTAAATCAATAAAATTAATAATTCTAATTATAATAATTTGTTTTAAAAAGGCAATACATCATTAGTGGTTGTTTATCCATATGAATTTTATTTATTTCTTGCAAAAATATATTTTAAAATAGTTAAAAATTGACTTTAGAAAAATAAATAATTATGGAAAACAATATTTAAAAAACAACAAAAATAATTAAGGACAATAATGAATATTAATTTAATTGATAAGAAGTCATGAAACATCTAAAGTAATTTATAAATATTTATTAAATTTGGCAATATAATTATTAGATCAGAGATGATATATCGTCTTAAACAAATCAAACAAATAAGTTAAATTAAATTAAACATGGCTCAACGCCTTAAATAAATAGATGTTTCTATTAATTATCTTCTTTTACTACTTTCGTACGACATAAGGTAGATAAATTTTTATTCTCGGGAGTTACCTTTTGCGCCTTCCACTTCAATTTTACTTCTACAACGTTCACTCCCTAAGTGTTTGCTTATTGGGTGTGGGCCATTGATATTGTCTTTTTCCGCTTCAAGCTCTCCGCCTAGCACTTCTTGGTGATCTCTTCATACCCCTGGATAACCCCAACTCGCTCATATGGGAGTGGGTATTTCATGCATTAATACATAATAGATTGGGTGGCCCCGAACTTATTGAAAGCAGGTCGCCCTATAGTCATGTTATGTTACATGAGGAAGGTGCATCTTTAACTAGATATCTTACCTTTATCATCCTAGTGTTATCCTCAACTCCAAATATGGTATTAAGGGTAATATAACCTTTTACTTGCACTTCCTCGCCTGAGAAATCCACTAATGAGTATTGGAAGCCTTTGAGGTGGTCCAAGTTTAGGCGGAGTTTTTCAAAAGTGTCTCAATATAGGATGTCTATAGAGTTTCCTTGATTAATCAACATTGTCTTAATTTGTTATTCGTCACATTGCACAATTATGACCATGGGGTAGTTGTCACGTGGGTGGATGCCTGCAACGTCCCGCTCAGAAAAATTGATTTCATGCTCTTAAGCTTCCTTAGCTCCATAATCCAGGTAGGTTTGTCCTCGCCCTCCTTGCTTGATTCCTTGCCCTTTTGGATCTAGGGCTCCTGGATGCGTCTCTCCCTAGTGAACTGGATTCGTGTTGCGTCTAGGTTACTTCCCCTAACATACTTATTCAGATGGCCCTCTTTGATGAGACGTTTTATCTCTTTCTTTAGTTGATAGTAGTCTTTAGTGTGTTGCCACTTGAACTTGTGAAACTTGCACCCTCTTCTGGGCTCGAACCTCATGACAATTGACATGGGTGCTAGTGTTATGGAATGTCGTGAATGTGACTGATTTCACGCCATATTTTCTCCTGACACGTGTTTAGGGGTGTTGAGCTCTTTGTAGGTTTTTCGCTTTGTTAAATGTCGCATTGTCCCTAATGAGTGAGGTAAGGTGGATCTTCCATGAATGTTGCAAACTATTTAAATTATTAGTTATACGTTCTTTTACATCTCTGGAAATGTTTTAAAAACCGGACCGGTCATCAAACTGATGAGGGTACTGGATCACTGGTTCATTGATCAAACAACTAGGTCAATAGTCAAACCGCGTGACTAAACCGTATTAAATTGGATAACTATATTGAATACATTGATCTCTATAACAAAACTATATATGTATTAAATTGTTCGAATTAGATGAATCAGTCTCCTACAAAATTTCAAAATATCATAATTTTACATGTTCATTCTTTAAATTCAAATTTTAATTATAATCATCACTCACAATAAAATAATACAAAATTAAATAAATTTTGAATCCGTTCTAATTGCAAATATGAGAAAGTTGTTTCAAAAAGTTTTGAATAAAGTATAATTATATTATAGCATTACTTTTAAAAACAATATGAAAATGGCGTAGTTTTTTGTCCGAGAAAAAAATATGCATTTGACCCGCCAGTTTTCCAAAACTGTCGGTTCATCAGTTTTGGCTGGTTTCCACCACTTTTAATAGCATCTTTGATTCATCAATCAGACGAGACTAGTGACCCCTCTTTTTCCCGGTTAGACCTGCCAGGTCGGTCCAATTTTTAAAACATTGATCTTTGGCATTTCTTTTCTCACCATTTATATAGCACCATGCACATGTCACCACCTCAGCCAAAGAAGCCGTAAGCCTCTAGGTGAGGAATTCATTAAAATGTCTTGCCCTCAATCGATTTTGAAATTCTCCTTCGAACATTTCCCAATTATAGTGGCAACTTTGATCGTCGTCTCACTGAAGCGGGTGATTTACTATCTTTGAGATTCCGAAGAGCATTGGAGAATATTGAAAAGGCTGGTGGCATCCATCTTTCAGTGCTTACTTGCTCAAACTTATGGACCAGTGTTTTCACCAAATCCTAGTATCCGGTGATTGAGAATCGTGAGAGGCCCATGTACCACCTTAATGTTGCATATTTGTAGTGTCATACTCTGAAGGTGTTAGAGAGGAGCTTGCATTTCATGGAATCAGAAGCTTAATAATTGTCTTATGCATGTTGATGTGACATTGTCATATTGGTCATTGTGCCCATCAAACTTCCCCCATATTCATCTAAAAGAGGTTAGGGGTCTAAAAGAGAGGTTTGGGGTCTAAGATTTCAGTTTCTTCTAAAGGGTCAACTTCCTACTGGTGTTTTGGATATGAAGGATGCAATCCTCCAAAGTATAATTTTTGAGGTATAAGTTGTCAATGACATTATCCTCGCTATCGAACTTATTGTTGGTCGAAGTTGCTACCTTCTTGTTCACCATGATTGATGGAGGAGTTGAACGCGAGGATATGAATCTAGCCAAATGTTGTAATAGTTGCCCATGTAAGTTTTATTGGTGTCTACAGTGGGCGTCATTTGTTAAAAGGACAAGGCGTGATAACCTCTTGTGTTATAAGGCTATCAAAAGTTTTTAGGATTGTTGTGGTGTTAGAGCAAGCTCACGTATGGAGGTGAGAAGCTTTCTATATTGGTGTCTTAGGGTGAATTGACTATCTTTCTCAACCTCAGGTTTGAAGTATTTATAGAAATTATTTGGAGGACATGACTTCCTCTCTTGTCCTCTATTTCTTTGGAGGAATTATTTCCGTATTATCTTTCTCTGGAGTATGAAAATAATGTAGTTACGTTCCCTATTTCTTTGGAGGACATGACTTCCTCTTTTGTCACCTTTTTTCGTACTATTATGGACAAGGGCACATCACCTACATGTTTTCACAAAAATAAGAGTGATATGAAAAATGTGCACCTTAACCAAATGATAGGTCATCGTTCCAATAAATAAACGATTATCGATCTCATATGGAAGATGCATTATATCACATTCCCTCAATAATGCATTATATGGAAGATGCATTATATCACATTCCCACAAAAAATTTCTCCCACTCAAATTGGAATCATCCTATAATACCTTAAGAGCGAGTCTTCATAGATTTGATCAACGTATTAAACTAAGAGCAATACTTGGTCCTTTTTCCAAACCTTTAAAGCATTAAATGCAATTGTTTTAACACCAACCATCAATTGATCCAACTCTACTAAGTATGTTGGCAAGATTGCAAATATTAATGTGTCAATCTTATCATAAAGCTTGGTTGGACAATATTACATATACCTTTGCTCATGAATATACTAGATCTTCATTTTTTATTAATTTTTCTTACTAGTTTTTCCTTTTTTTTTTTTTACTTTTTCCTTCTAATGCTTCCATTAGGGTCAGATAATCGATCAATTTTAGGCCAAAAACTTAAACCTGATGTAAACCGTGGTTTTATTTTTACAACTCAATTTCAATCGCTTAGTTTTTTATTTTCGATAGATTCGGTTAAATCAGTTTGACAGATAAATCGATTCAATTTAGTCGATTTAATATATATTGAATACATATATAAACTACTCATCTTTTAATGAATTTCTAGCTTACACAAAAAAATATATTTATTTTTTTACTTTAAAAAAAATCAAAATTTCATGAACCTAAAAAAAAACTATTTTTTATTAATAAAAAATTATCATTATAAGATACTATTTCAAATATCATTTTACATTAATTTGATCATTATCATACTATAAATCATTAACTAAATAATATTTAAAATTTTATATTATATGTATTCTTGTGAGTAAAAATGATAATAGTTTGACAATATTATCAATATCAAAAAAAAAATCATCAAATAACCAGGTTTTTCGATAAAATTACCTCAATAACAAAGTTTTTAAATTAATTATGCAACTAGTTAGGTTTAAAAAAAATTTCCCCGGAGAGAATGTGCCATGGATGTTGGCACATACACTTAAATTTTCATGTAAGCACCACGGGGTTGGCGCATTCAGTGTTAAGGGGTCATTGGATGGCGCATGCACTCATCTGCTATAGTGCATGCCCCATATAATGTGGCTCATGAGTGTTAGGCCAATTTTTTAATTTTTTTTATTTTTTAAGAACTAATATTATTTAATAGAAAATATCATTATATACGACAAATAAAATTACACATTCCCCCGACTCGGTTGGTGATAACGACTACCGGTTCCATACGATCGCCCTACTCTATTGCGTGCATGATAACAACCTTGTTAGGGTTCTTAGGTAGATGGCCCTGGGATTTCAATGCGATCAGAGTCCATAAATTCTTTCAAGAAGTCCATATCTGAACCACTGACAAAAAGTAGGTTGTCCATGTCCTCATAGTATGGTCGTGTTGGTGGTGGTACGTGTTGCATGTTTGGTTAGTAGTTTTGGGGCAATTATTTAGGGTGGTTGAGAGGGAATGGTTCTTGTGGTGCTTGATAATCATATGTTAATGACTGTGAATAGGCTGGGTTGCATGGGTTATATCTGTCATTGGGACCCATATCGGGATAAGATCTTTTGATGCGGGGAGGTGATTGATAATATTCCAGTCAAAAAGTGGACGAGATCATTTGACAATGGATAAATATGGGGACACATGACAACAAATCTTGTGGAATCAATGAATGATGTCTTCAAAGGAATTAGAAACCTACCCATAACTACTTTGGTGAGATCAACCTATTTTATGATGGGTGTGTTATTCGCGAAAAGAGGTGAAAAGTGGAGTTCAGTATTGAGATCAGGACAAATGTTTAGTGAAGGTTGCATGAAATTTATGAAGGCATAGACTAGCAAAGCTAACACCAATCTGGTTACAATATTCGACTGTCACAACAACACTTTTAGTGTCAAAGAGACAATTCACCACAATGAAAGGGTGCCAAGACAAGAATATCGGGTCATACTACCAAATGGTTGGAGCGATCGCGGAAAGTTTCAAGTCTTTCATATGCCATGCTCCCATATCATTGCGACATGTTCACATGTTCATCAAGATGTATTATCACCCATTTACAAGGTCGACAACTTGCTTAGTGTATACAACGATGGCTTTCTAGTGGTAGAAAAAAAGGAATATCGACCTGCGTATGAAGGGGATGTAGTTTGCACAACCACCGTATGCAAAGGAAGAAAAAAAGGTCTCCCAAAAAACATGCGTATTACAACTGAAATCGATATGGCTGACAAAATGGAAAGTGTAGTAAATGTCGCCAGGTCAGACACACAAAAACACATTGTCCCAATCGTGGAATAAGCTCCACGACATAATCATTATTTCACTCTATATAAATTTATTTGTATCATTAAATGAAATATCTTTTTAAATTCTACTTTAAATTCATATTCAATGTAAGGTCATGCTAACGAGTGCCCCATGCGCACTAGTTAAGGATTCCAAATATAGAAAATATTATTTAAATGAATCAATAATTTAAACTTCCAATGCATTGAATACAAATATTTTTAAGAAAAAGATACATTTTATTTCTTAGAAAATTCAATTATTTTAATTTTTATTACATTTAATACAAATATTTAATAAAAATATATCATTTTAAACTTTTGGGACACTCGTTAGCATTGCTCTACAATGTAACATTCGAGTACATTAAAACAAAGACATTCTCGCATGAAACGGAAAATATAACAGCACGGTAATCAAATAAAACAACTACACACATCAACGGATCTACGAGATTACAATTATCAAGACAATATCAACTAAATCATGTATCATTAAAATAGCATCATTGTCGATTTTAACAGATTTTCAGGAATGAGTTTCTCCATTTTAGTTGGACACCTTCATCGGGCCTATTAATTATTCTAATTTGTTCACTTTCAAAAATGTCTTCATCAAACAAATGAATCAAACTCATTTGAAAATGTCCAGACATCTCCATGTCCGGACATCTCGTATTCCAAAGTCAAAACTTCATCGGAGACTATGTCGCCAAAAACATAACTTAACGCCCCTTTAAAAAATTGGAAACATTGTAAAATGGTTCTAATTAGGGGTGGCAAAACGGGCCATGGCCCGCGGGGCCCGCCCGCCACCCGCCAAAAAATGGCGGGTTGGGTTGGGATTTTAGGCCCGCCGCTCGCCAAAGCTCGCCCCGCAAAAACCCGCCGCCCGCCATACTCGCCCCGCCAAAGCCCGCCGCCCGCCAAAACCCGCCTCTCCTCTAAAACTCACTCTTTTTTTAGTTAATTCTAGTAATTTTAATTCTTGATGGTTTATTTTATACATTTATTTATAAATATATGTAATATTTTTTTAAGTAAATTTGTTAAAAAGTTGCTTTTATAAAAAATTGTTTTAAAAAATAAGTGAAAAGTTTAATTAAAAGATAAAAAAAGCCTATTAACCTATTAAAAAAATATAAATAAAAATAGGCGGGTAAGCCCGCCGCCCGCCAACCCGCTATCTTGGCGGGGCGGGCATGATTTTTATGCCCATTTTACTTGGCGGGCATGCCCGTCCCGCTCGTTTTTTGGCGGGCATAGGGCGGGGCGGGCGGCCCGTTTTGCCACCCCTAGTTCTAATGCATCATGTATTTATAAAAAAAAAAAAACAAAACAATCCATGAGCCACCTCCCATGGACATACTTGGCGCATACATTCAAATTTTAATTTATGCACCATACACTACAGAGCAGTTGTTTTTTAAATATAATTAGTTAGATAATCAATTTGAAAACTTGATTATTGATAAAATTTAACTGAAAAACCTTACTATTGATAAGAAAATTTCAGATTTAAAATAATCATCCGAACCAAAATAAATTGCTTTCAACGGACAATTCAAACTGTTCACACTTCACACTTTAGTTTCCATTATTACTGTCTCCTTTTGTATTAATAGTGTTTATTTTTATTATTATTATTTCATTTTTTTTGGCATGCATACCATAATTTATTAATTTAATTAGTATGATATTTCGGCATCTTTGTCGTATAATAGTACTATTATAGTTTCATTGTGTAGTGAGTTCCAGTGTTTATCATGAACTGACATTGCCAGAGGTCATCACTAACTGCAGACTACTCAGCCCTTGGGAAGGACACCCCATTAATTCTCTGAGTTGAATAAAATACTGTAAATCAGTTCAATAATTGCACATTTAAATAAAAGCTAAAAACCAAAGATCTATTCATAAAAATCCAATAATCAATAGATCTCCATTACATTCAAAAACTACATTTGCTGAAAGAAAATTACAACTTCAACATCTACTTTCATAAGTTGATGAATCATATCATCACATCTTCTACATGCATTGATCTCAATTGAAGTCCACAATCTCTAAGTATAATATACAACACCAGATCCATCATATTGGCCAGAAAATAAGGTCAACAATTTAATTAAAATAATAACATAGAAAAACTCAAAATTAATAAATATAATAAATTTACCTCAACTTCCAACATCTCACAGATCTAGTAAAATGCAACACAGCTGTATAATCCCATAGATCTACTAAAATGCAACACAACTGTATGTAAAAACTATGCTTCAAACAAAATTATACTATAAATCAAGCAATTTATTAACAAAACTAGTTTGAAATATTTTTTTCTTAAATTAAAAAAATATAATTAATTCAAAAACACAAAATTAGAAAACTTGCAAATATAATTAATTCAAAAAATAAATAAATTCACTTCAACTTCAAAGATCTCACAGATCTCTAGTTTTTGTTAATTAAATTAAAAAATATATAAAATAAAATAATTAAATTAAGAAATAAAGGTGTAGAGCTCCCTTCAATCCAAAGAAAGATGAGACTAAAAAAGTGATAAGTCTCCCTAGATATGGAAGCCACAAAACTACCACAAAAAACACAAAAATTGGGTAGAATTGAGGGATCCATAGCTAAGCAGCTCTATCAACATAGCAACATCCATGTTTGAACTAAAAGAAGCTCCACTCCATAAACCCTAATACCAAAAACTCCAACTTCATTAAAATAAAAAAGAAAAACTATGAAAAAAATAAATCTAGTCAAAATAAGCAAAAGTAGAAAAAGAAAATAAGCTGCACAAAATCTAGAGACTAGATCTTGTTTTTCAGATCTATAACAAATATTTGATGACGAAGAGAACTGACTTTGAGATCTATAAGATAGTAGTAACTTCTACAAATAGATAAAAAGAAAAAAGGAAATACCAGAGAGAAACTAACTCAATGCCTCAAATGAGAACCCTATCTTAGAAGGAGCATTCTCGTTCTCTTAAATAAAAGAACTTTGGACTGAAAAGTTACACCTTCAATTACATTTTTACTCCCTCCATTCTATGATAATTACGACTTTTGATTACTTTATAGTATACATTAAAATAATTATAAATAAAAATATGTCATGGTAGTTTTATAGCTGTAAAAAAGAGAGATAATTTTATACTATTGTCTTTACTAGATAGTATATTTTTTCCTTCAAAATAATTTATTTGTTTATGTAAATATAAAAATTCGAAATAATTTACTCTTAATGTTTAGTATAAAATTAATTAATTTTTTAATTGTACTTTCTAGATAACACTATAATTTTGAAATATAATTTGAAAGGACGATGGAAGTAGTCTAAGAGCTTCGGAATCAGACACTGATGTTTGAGGGCCTTATAATTCTCCATTTCTTCGTTTTGTTCCTATGAGATTTGGTCAGGCCTTCGTGCATCAACTTGTAAACAATAATTATATATACAGTTATATTATGTTTCACATGCTTGTGCTTTTTGGTTTCGTATTGCTCTTTATTCAACTGTTGTTATTAGTCGGTTGGGATTAGAGGAGAGTTAGGGCTTGCTTTGAGCCTTGTAGTTTGCACAATTTGTTTGCTATATAGAGTAATAAATAATATTTGCTTAAAGTGTATATGACGTTAAGTATTTCGCGAAGTCATGTATGGTTGTTTTCTTTGAGGGTGTGTTGTGTTAAGATGTGCGTGTTGTCTTGGTGGAATGTTGAGCTAGTTGTGTGTAGTTGTAATCGGAAGGTGCTTGCGTGGTGGAAGTATTGGAACATTTTGATAGGTTCTAGAGGGATATGTTGATGTGCAAAAGGTATATCCTTATGCACGGTGCATAAATACTCAAATATTGTTTATATTACTCAAAGTATTATATTTATTACTCAAAATAATATACAGATTACTCAAATTAGTATAGATATTACTCAGAACAATGAATATATTACTCAAAATAGTTAAAATTCGATATTACTCAGAATTGTGTAAATATTACTCAAAATAGTGTACTCATTACTCACAATTAATAATTACTCATAATTAATAGATGTGTACAAATAATGTATATATTATTCATGGATTATAATATTATTACTCGTTTCTAACAAAAATGTTACTCGAAACAATTTAAATATTACTCGTACGAGACTTATGCACCGTGCATAAGGATATACCTTATGCACATCAACCTGGCTCGATTCTAGAGATAGGTTTGGAGTTAACATCCGCTTAATACTGGAGTTTAATGCCCCTGTGTTGTTCGACCGGTTGAGACAACGTCGAAAGAGCAATATGATTGAACTCTCGGCGGTGTTTCAAAAATGGACATTGATGTGAGGGATATGTGGTGTTTCTGACGAGTATTGTAAGTTGAGTGCAACAAAGTGATAGGTTTAAGTTTGTGACGAATAGTTTACATTCATACCGGATTAGTTTCTCCTCTCGAAAATGCATCTATTTTCTATTTATAATTTACTTTTCCGCACTTTACTTTAAAACTCATTTAACCCGAACTCAAGAACTAAGAATCCGTCGAACAATAATTATTTCCAAATAATCCCCGGGGAGACGATAAATTCCCAGAATAATATTTCCAGATCTTTTACTTGCCACATTACTACGTCAACAAAATGGCGTCGTTGCTGGGATTGGTTTTGGTATTGGATATCATTGCGATAGTTTTTAGGTTTTTGAGTTTTTGTACATACTTGTATATTTGTACATGTTTTTATACTTGTGCATTTCTATGTTTATATTTATACTTGTGTAAATAAGCTAACTACTCACATTATCCGCTTTGGCGGAACTTAGTACAAAAGAATCATGGACTAAACTTTTCATCGTTGGTCCATTAACTTGTATTTACCATCCTATCGGAATAGGGAACAAAGGTGATATATTATTTTATTCAAAAGATGGCAAACATGTTTTGTTTGATTTGATTACGCAGAGAAATGAAAAAACTGATATTAAGTTTCAATAAGGTAAGACACTCTTTTATAAGGAAGTCTTTCTTCCGGTCGAAGAACTAAGAGATTATGACCGTGATTATTAGGATTTTATCTTGTATTAATAAATAATTTCATACTTATTATCAAAGTATATGAAAATTATATTATTTAAGTTAATTTAGAATTTATATTGATGTTTTTATGTATTGTTATTTAGTGGGCTCTTATTAATATTTGGGCTTTTAGGTTTATTATCCATCAAGAGTATTATATAATGTAGTCTCATAGAGACATTTGAAGGTATCAAAGAAATGAAAAAGTCTTTTAGTTTTCTTATTATTTAATTGATAGGAAGATTTTCCTACCAAGATCTATTGAACTAGGATTTCTAAAATAAAAGGGGAAGAACAATAAAATTGACTAAATAAAATAAAGAAAACTAAAAGACTTTTTCATTTCTTTGATACCTTCAAATGTCTCTATGAGACTACATTATATAATACTCTTGATGGATAATAAACCTAAAAGCCCAAATATTAATAAGAGCCCACTAAATAACAATACATAAAAACATCAATATAAATTCTAAATTAACTTAAATAATATAATTCTACTCTCTATCATTGCCGCGGGGTCCACTTGAACCTTGTCCTCAAGGTTCTAAATTAATGAGAAGAAAAGAAATTTAACAAAAGAGTTAGCCATTTAACACATAATTCCTCTAGCATAATGAATATGCCATTCACGTGAATACCAAAACTAAACATATTTTTCTTTTCATTTTAAAAAAAAATAAAGGTGTCACGTGTAGAAGCAAGTGTAGAGTATGGTTGGCAAGAGACAGCTGGTTACCATATGTGACAGCCTTTTTTTTTTCCTTTTTTTTTTCTGTCTGTTCCTCTACATTTCTCTTGAAAGCATATTTTTCTTTAAATTTTTCATGTGACTTTTTCAGTGAATCAGAAATATTTTGAATCTGTTCTTTCAAATCTTCTCTATATTTGTTTGAGATCTCATGAGTCTCAATCACATATTGTTTTAGAGTTTCTAACTCTTGGTAAAATGTTTCTTGAAATGAATCTGTGGGCAGGTGAGTTTGCTGGGAAATGGTATAGGATGGATGTAAATGAGGTGAAATGGAAGAATGTTGATGAGATGTTGAATCTGATAGCTCTGGTGTGGGTTGGTATGAAGGAATAAAAGGAGTTGGGATATTTTGTTGATAGAATGGTGTGTAATAGTCATATGTAGGTTGTAGATGTGGTGTGTATCCATGATTATAGGGTAAATTTTGAGATGAAGTTAAAGGAGAAATGTTTGTGGAATAAGATGGAAATGGAGTAACAGTGGTGATGTTGGGATGATATGCATAAAATTGAGTAGTGAAAGATGGGGGAAATTCATATGTCATTGTAGGGTTTTGGTGTTCAAGAATGAAAGCACCAGTTGATAGGAAGATTTTCCTACCAAGATCTATTGAACTAGGATTTCTAAAATAAAAGGGGAAGAACAATAAAATTGACTAAATAAAATAAAGAAAACTAAAAGACTTTTTCATTTTTTTGATACCTTCAAATGTCTCTATGAGACTACATTATATAATACTCTTGATGGATAATAAACCTAAAAGCCCAAATATTAATAAGAGCCCACTAAATAACAATACATAAAAACATCAATATAAATTCTAAATTAACTTAAATAATATAATTCTACTCTCTATCAGTTTGCTTCATCAAGTTTATTTTATGGTTTACATTTTTGCAAACTGATTTGATTTCTATTTCAACTATATGAATGATCTTATGTCCTCTTGCTTTATTTCTCCGCCTCTTATAGAATGTGTATCATGCTTGGAAATGGCTAATGTAAAAAGATTCACCAATATCTGTACCTTTAGAGAATAGGTTATTCCTGACCTCTTGTGGATTGATAGTTAGTTTGTTAGTATTAAAATTGATGCAGGAACGATGTTATAATATTTAGGTAACTGTTTAGGTGGAGTTGTCTTTAGATATTTTATTGGCAATTAGAAGTGGGCTGTTTTTCAGTATTTTGTCGAGTCTTCGTCGTTGTCCGGGTTTGTATTTGTGCAGTTTCATTTAATTAATTTCCTATAGGATTTTTCTGCAACAGTATTTTTCTTTATAGTGGAAGGAGTGTTGTTCATTGTCGATAAGGATTGGACTGTCTATGTTTGTCTATGTGTATGTTGGTTTGCTGTGTGTATGGTTAGAACTGGCTTATTCCTTGGTTTGTCTTCTACAATGGTTGTGCATGTATTTTCTATTTCTTTTTGGGTTCGTCTTGTGCTTGAAATTTGAGTTCTGTAATGTTTTTCAGTTGTTTAAAAGTGAGTATGTTGGAACCAAACTGTTCTCTAAAGCTGGTCTGCTATGTAGGTGTGTAAGATTTTCATTTTGAAACTATTAGTAGTTTAGTTTTAGATGATGCTAAATCTGAGTAATTATTCATCAGGTAGTTTAAAAGAGCAAAGTTGACAAACAAAATTATTCCAAAAATACTTTATTTAATGTATTGCAGTTGTATTACATATAAATAATGAACACCAACTTATCTCCGATTACCGTATATCATTTGAAAAATACGAGTGAAATCACATAACAACTATATAATGTAAGAAAAATTTAATTGAAATATATATGGATAGTGTAATGAACAATCTCGAAGCACAGGCAACGTCATTTCTTGGAAATCATGGAATTAATCACACCGGTCAGAACCTAATCCCATACAATGTCTTCGAACATTTTTTAATATTTTGTCATGCTTGACAAGCCAAACAAAGACTCTAACTCGTTCAGGAACCCTCAATCTCCAAATGTTATTCCATGTACTATCCATCTCCCCACTATTGAAGTCACGCATCGTGTGGTACATTCTCGATATCGAGAACCTCCCCAGAGAACACTCTTTACAATTTTGCACATCTGCACCATTGTTATCCTCAGGGGGCAGGATTGCTCCAATCTTAGTTAGAATATTCAAAGGCACCCATGAGTACAAAATCTGACAATTCCACATACCCTGTTTCACCATATCAACTAGTTTAACACTCCTCGTGGGATATGGAATTTGAGTGTTGCATTCCACTAATCGCAACCCTTCCTGAATCCAATCATCATTACACAAATCTATCCTTCTACCATCTCCAACTATCCACCAACTATGGGTATCCATTTAAGGCCAGAATTTGACAATATTTTCCCATAAATGAGAATTGCATCCCGCTTGTATTTTTCAAGCAAAACTTTGCACCAAAACTCCTGAGATCCAGCTTGAATTTTCCTACCTAATTTTAAAATGCAGGCCTGGTTCATCTCATTCGATCTTTGCAGACCTAGTTCACCATTCTTTATTGGCATAGTCACCATCTCCCAACAAATCACATGGTATCTTCGTCTCTGTTCCCGTGTCTATCCAAATAATCATGTGTTGTCTCCTTTGAATTTCATCAACATAAGCCTTAGGGATGACAGTAGTCATCATATGATAAACCGAAACAACTTCTAAAACACTCTTTGCCAAGGTCACCCTTCCAACACTTCTACGGAAAAAAATATCACAGCGGTTGGAAAAGGGATACCACAATGATTGACCAACCGTTGTGAGGTAAGTGGTGCGATCGCATGATGCTTTCCACCACGGTTGTGCGACCGTGATTATAAGTCAAATAACGTGTTACCTACAACAACGGTTGTATTAATAAACTGTTGTTGTATGTCTTTTAATACAATAAAAAAAATGCCGCAGTAGAACAACACCAACAACAACAAAACAAGAACAGGAACAACAAAAAGTGAAACAATAAGAACAAGAACAAGAACAATAACAAGAACAACAACAACAACAAGAACAACAACAAAAACAAAAAGAAAAACAACAACTAGAACAACAATAATAAAAACAAAATAATAAAATCATTAAAAATTATATCTTAACAACAACAACAACAACATTAAATATTTTATCTGACACAAAAAATAACTAACATTGCTAATTTGAATCCATGTTTTCCTCGTCTCATTCAAGTTGGAGAAGAGATAATGGACTTCTGAAATTTGTTAATGAAAGCAATAATGTTTTTGAGTTTTGTTTATGGGAGAAATGATATTTTCGAGGTTGATTTAGTGGAGAAATAGAGTCTCGTAAATGAAAAATGATGTTTTGAGGTAGAAGATGAAGTTCGTCTAACTTTGTCTAGGGGAAAGAGAGTGAACAAAGAGCATTATAAAATAAAATTGTAGGTGCTAGGATTCAAACTCATGACTATACGTCACTTTTCACCACAGTTGGAAGTTCTAATCGTGGTGAAAAGTGGCTTAAAAATGAAAATAAAAGGAAAACACTTAATAGAATAGATTCTACCACGGTGGGTCCTTTGGCCGAAGTGAAATGGCATTACAAAAGGTACTTTTTGTAGTAGTGCAACAAAAGATAATTAATTAGTTTTAAAGTGCATAAGCTTCACATTAACCTGGTCAATCACATAGTCAAAGTCCTTTTTTCTAGGAACTTTCCCAATTAAAGGAATCCCCAGGTAGCTACCTAAGGAATTGGTTTATCTAAATCCACAAAATGTGAGAAGAGTGTCTCTCAACTTTATACTCGTGTTTGTTGAAAAGAACATGCTAGCCTTATCATTATTGACCTGTTGCCTTGAACATTTGCAAAACGCAACTAAAATATTAAACACACACTGCAATTGCTCCTCAGTAGCTTCGCCAAAAAGTAAAAGATAGTCAATAAACACCAGGTGAGACACAATCAGACCCTTTCTACTAACTTTTGGATCCTTCCACTTTCCTCATTCACACCCTGGCTGATTTGATGCAATAACTTGTCGATACACATGACAAAAAGATAAGAAGAAAACGATTCTCCTTGATGAATACCTCGCCGAGGGCGAAAGTATTCTCCTCTAGCTCCATTCTACTTCATATTTGTTTCTACATTAGTCACTATGTGCATAATAACATTAATCACGACCTCTGGCAACCTAACCTCCGTAAGCACTTGCCAAATAAAGTTCCAATTTAATTTATCATAAGCTTTTGATAAATTAACTTTGATGGCAAAGTAGCTTTTTCTACCTTTCACTTTTTACCAAGTTGTGGATCATTTCTCGTCAAACTATTATATTTTCAAGAGTATTCCTCCCCGACACAAATCTAGTTTGGTATGGAGATATAATAGTTGGTATACAATATTTCAATATTTCAACCACCACCTTACCAACCACCTTATAAATAGTGTTACACAAGGAAATAAGGTGAAATCGGCTGATATACTCCTGATGTTGGACTTTGAGAATAAGATAGATATATGTTTGATTGACCACTGATATCATGTCGGGGTTTTACCACACCTCCCTGAAAAAATCACAAACCTGCTAACTCACAATATTCTAGGATTTTTGGAAGAAACCTGTTTGGAAACCATCCGGTCCAAGTGCTTTCCAATGATTCTTATTGAAGATAGCACGCCTAACCTCCTCATTCTCAATAGGAGAATTTAATTTTTCCAGATCACTGTTACTGATCTCTAGTAAGTCACTTTCATTTGAAGTCATTCGTCCTATTTTGATCAACATTATCTATCCATTGTACATCCTCACCTCTTAATATTTTTAAATGGTCAGATTTCTACTATCACATAATATAACAGGGGTTAAATTTAAAAAATAAAAATAAAACAAAACTACAAACACTAAAATCACATTATCTAAAGGTAAAAGTGACTATTAATCAACAGGATCAGCTTTGGGCCAGGGCATGTAGACCCACAGTCAAAAAATTAAGGGCCTCAAAATTGAAAGAAAGTTAAAAAAATTATAATATATAAATAAATAATAAATATCATGCTAGCTAAATTATCACACTTGTTGTGTAGCCCAGTGGTAACAACCCCATGGGTTATAAGCTTGGTGTTGTGAGTTCGAACTATAGGAGAAACAATTTTCATATTTTTGTTTTACTAAGCAGTTTATACAATTTATATTTTGGTTTTACTAAAAAAGGTAATTATGTATTACTCTCTTCGTCTCATTTCATCAATGAAATCAACGTAGTTAATCATTATTTAAAACAGTGCGAAAAACTCAACGAGGACACCTATTATGAAACGAATGGAGTAATACTTTTGTTTTACTAAACAATTTTTACAATTTATATTTTGGTTTTACTAAAAAGGTAATTATGTATTAATATAACAAAAAATTATATATGCACCCCACAAATCTTTTCAATTTTGAAAAAAATAAATTTCAATAATATATATACATTATTTTTAGTTTATATTTAAAAAGATCCATTATATAATAGATTAATTTATTATTAAATTTATATAATAAGATATAATATATTATTATTTATGTCTATTTCTATTATTTTTTATTATTTTATAGAAAAATAGATTATTAAATTTTATTTTATAATAACAAATAAAAACTTAACAAATTCGCTAATATTTTTTATTAAGTCAACATGATTAAATAGATATTAAATTGAATTAAGTAAATTAATTTTTTTAAAATTTGATTAGAGTTAATCTAATTTGATGTAGAATTTATAA
Organism: Vicia villosa; assembly: GCF_029867415.1. Lineage (NCBI taxonomy): Eukaryota > Viridiplantae > Streptophyta > Magnoliopsida > Fabales > Fabaceae > Vicia > Vicia villosa. Next base: position 7,498,503 of record NC_081183.1, read on the forward strand.
AATTTTATAATTTTTTTAGTTTAGTTTCGTTTATGTTTATTTATCTATTTTAATAAAAGTTTGAGGATTTTACTATTATGTCTTAAAGTTTTAAGGCTCTATCGAAATACTCAAAACTAATTTATAGATTTTGATGTAAATTTTATTTAAATTTTTTGTATAAAATTTAACATTATTTATAAGTAAATATTTCAATATTCATCATACAACCATATAATTTATTATTAAATTTTTATGATTAAATATAATTCATTATCCTTTGTGGAAAATCTTTAACAACTGTTTTTATGTAATTCTCTCTGACTCAATACATTAATTTGATTTGATTGCATCGATGCCAATACATTTACACATTTTCATGTATTTATCTCCCTTTACCTCTTTATTGTCGAACATTTGTCTCCCACCGAGCCGCCGCCGCCTCCGATTACAATCACGTCCACCGTCTTTCCATTTGAGTTTGACATAGTGACCCTCTTCTCTCCAAAACAAAAGGGAAAAATAAAATCCCAAAAAAAAAAAATTCAAGCTTAATTGCTCAATTTATTTTATTAAGGATGAATTTTTGTTATGTGCCCAAACCCTCTAAAAATCAGCGGGCCATCTACAAATTATTTCATACAATACAAGTACCACAATCATCATCTACACACTTAACCATTATCAAGTTTATTTTATTTTGTGTTGTTATCACAAACCAAATTATATTTTCAACAGCAACTATGAGTATTTACTCATGTCTGAACAGTGGCCACCATCAATTTGCAAACCTGGAAAATGTGCTATCCAAAAGGTCCTCTTGTGTAAACTTGTCTAATGAACATGTTCCATGTTTTTTCTATTGATATTCCCAAAATTTCTAAAGAATCTCCTTTTTCTAAATCTGGCCAGTCATTGTGAAGTAGTCTTCAAATTAGGCATCTGAAAAAGAAAATATAAAACAATTTTTTAATCAATTCAAAATTAAATAAGCAAAGAAATAACAAGTATTTATTTCAGACCTTTTGATATATTTCACTTGGATCGTAATCTTTGGGATAAGGATAGCTTGAATTGGTTGGCCACAACCCATGAATCTTAATGGCATGTACCAACATATGGTTTTTCTTTTTGGATATATTGAAACATATGATTTTAATTCTGATATGTAAATACTATTTTAGAACAACACAACACCAAACCGTGTCAAAATCATTTTGAAATAAGAAAAAAAAAATTAAATATCTAATTCTATGTCTTGCCATATATTCTAACACGTTAATTTTAGGAGTCATTTTAGAAATCAAAGCAACACCACTTTTATAATAACAATAATACTATGGCTCACCTTAGATGTAAATTAGTCTCCATTCCCTTACAATTGAGAGTAATATTATTTCTAATTAAAACTTATAACCACCTGTGAGATTAATTGTGTGAAATTATTGGCTTGCGAGAAGGAAATGAGCGATTCAAATAGAAATTAATCAGGTCAAATTAGGATTTTGAAATTGTTCTTGGCCGATCAAATAAGAAAGGCCCGACAAACAATCTTCTTATCAAGACTGGCAAACTTTTACGTATTCTTTTGTCAACATCTCATTGAGAACCTTTATCGTTGTACCAAAGATCTTTTATGGCTTCTTTTATAAATATCTTATTGAGTAAAAAGAGTATTTCAAGTGTTTGTAACTAGTTATATCGGGTCTGTAATCGATTACACCTGTTGTAAATTGGCATATAATCGGTTAGAGTGGTAAATTTTTCTATTTTTTGTTTGTTACTTGTACGCGCGCATATATATATATATATATATATATATATATATATATATATATATATATACATACATATATATATATATATATATATATATATATATATATATATATATATATATATATATATATATATATATATATATATATATATATATATATATATATATATATATACATACATATGTGTGTGTGTGTGTGTTATGTTGTTAGCCATTTGGACTCTACCCAACAAACTGACTTCAATGACTGTGGGGCCTTTTAACTTGGAGAATTGAGTTTTTTTATTTATTTTACTATTTCCATTATTTAATTCCAATAGTCTAAATAAATATTTTCATTCATGTAATATTTCTTGTGTGGGAGAATTACCTGATGGTCGTCGTGTTGCGGTTAAGAAGATTCATAACAACGATGTAAATGATCAATTCAATAATGAGCTCCATACCTTAAGCATCTATCTCAATAATAAATGTTCAAAGTCCTCATATATATATATATATATATATATATATATATATATATATATATATATATATATACAACATAATGATTTACACTTTTTTGGTTTTTTGAAAGGTGTTATTTCTATGGCGTTGGCAACACTCGTTGTTATTGCAATCATATATATTTATAGGCGTCAGCACAATAGTAACTATGCTGAATCATATGCACAATCGGTGATACTGACTTCTCATCCGTCGAGACTAGAAAGTCAACGATTTGTTAGAAATCAATATTATGGTGTTCAATAATACTCTACATATGATGATCTTAAGGAAGCCACAAATAATTTCTCAAATCAAATAGGAAATAGGGTATGCAGGATTGTATATTATGGTAAAACCTAACACCTTATTATAGTCAAAACAAAGTTTCTAAGGTCAACACTCATGTAGTCAGTGATCTCATCCTCCATTGATCAAGATCAAAGAGTTAAAACTAGAAAATTTTAATTGATCAAATCTATGATGTTAGCCGCTTGGACTCTTCCAACGGCTGATACAAACTGACTGCAGTGATTGTGGGGCCTTTTAACTAGGAGAATTGAGTTTTTTTTGTTTATTTTACTATTTCCATTCTTTAATTTCAATAGTCTAAACAAATATTTTCATTCATGTAATATTTCTTGTGTAAGAGAATTACCTGATGGTCGTCGTGTTGCGGTTAAGAAGATTCATAACAACGACGTGTATGGTCAATTCAATAATGAGCTCCATACCTTAGGCATGTATCTCAATAATAAATGTTCAACGTCCTCATTAATATATATATATATATATATATATATATATATATATATATATATATATATATATATATATATATATATATATATATAAGGTGTGTGCGCGCGTGTGTGTATATATGTATATATATAAGGTGTGTGTGCGTGCGCGCGCGTATGTATATATATATATATATATATATATATATATATATATATATATATATATATATATATATATATATATATATATATATATATATATATATATATATATATATATATATATATATATATCTGTGTGTGTGTGCGCGCGCTTTTTTTATAAACACAACATAATGATTTACACTTTATTTGTTTTTTTGAAAGGTGTTATTTCTATGGCGTTGGCAACACTCGTTGTTATTGCAATCATATATATATTTATAGGCGTCAACACAATAATAACTATGCTGAATCATATGCACAATCGAATACTAACTTCTCATCCGTCGAGACTAGAAACTCAACGATTTGTTAGAAATCAATATTATGGTGTTCAGTACTTTACATAGGATGATCTTAAGGAAGCCACAAATAATTTCTCAAATCAAATAGGAAATGGGGCAAGCGGGATTGTATAATATGGTAAAACCTAACACCTTATCATAGTCAAAACAAAGTTTCTAAGGTCAACAGTCATGAAGTCAGTGATCTCATCCTCCATTGATCAAGATCAAAGATTTAAAACTAGAAAATTTTAATTGATCAAATTTATGATGTAAGCCACTTGGACTCTACCCAACGGCTGATACAAACTGACTGCAGTGATTATGGGGCCTTTTAACTAGGAGAATTGAGTTTTTTTTGTTTATTTTACTATTTCCATTCTTTAATTTCATTAGTCTAAACAAATATTTTCATTCATGTAATATTTCTTGTGTAAGAGAATTACCTGATGGTCGTCGTGTTGCGGTTAAGAAGATTCATAACAACGACGTAGATGGTTAATTCAATAATGAGCCCCATACCTTAGGCATCTATCTCAATAATAAATGTTCAACATCCTCATATATATATATATATATATATATATATATATATATATATATATATATATATATATATATATATAAAACACGCGCACGCACACATACACCCCTTTTATATATATAAGGTGTGTGTGTTACGTTGGTATTTTGGAAGATTTTCGTGTGCTATACTAAATAAAAGTCATGAAGTTCATTAAACTTGCAAAATTTGGTATTTTGGGAGATTTTCATGTGCTATACAACATAAATGTGTCGCACGCTCGCGAAAAAGGAACAGAGTCGCCACTAATATATTTATCCCATAAGGGAAAGGAATATCAGAAAACCTAACAAAGGAAGGAACAGGGTCTTGCGACCAGAGAATCTAGGTACGGGAGTCGGTTACGCAAGGGGAAGGTATTAGCACCCCTCGCGCCCATCGTACTCAATGGTATCCACCTATGTTTGTTTCTATCTAAAGGGTGTGTACTATGCCTATGTCTACATCTAAATGCGAATGAATGCAGAATGTAGGGAAAATAAAGAATTGTACTCGCACGGGCCCTACCCCGCTGCCTACGTATCCTTTTCAGGAATCAGAGTTACCGTAGCTCGGCTCACGATTTTCTGTTTGTTTTGTGTTTTTTAGTTGGGCGGCGTTAACGTTCGCGCTCTTGCATAAAGGATCGCCTATGATGCGTACGAGCGGAAATAACGGTGCCCTCAGAAAGAAGAAAAAGAGATATTGGTTTGTGTCTTTTAGGGTGATTCCATGATGACAAAACCCACTACAAGGTCTCGCATCACTTCCTCACTTTGTTTTAAATCTGAACATTTATTAGGTTTTTTGAAGTGTTTTTGGTTGGTGATTTTTAAGGGAATTTATTTGTGACTTAGATCATACCAAAAAGAGTTTTGTTTTGCATATTTAGAGAACGCACATCGAGGCCTACGCCAAAATCGTTTCTCTAAATAGCGGTTAAGAAATACATCGAGGCTTCACACCTCAATCATTTCTTCTCCGCTGAGTAGAAAAAGAAGTTCTTTTGTGACTATTTAGAGAATGCACATCGAGGCCTACGCCACAATCGTTTCTCTAAATAACGGTTAAGAAATACATCGAGGCTTCACACCTCAATCATTTCTTATCCGCTAAGTAGGAAAGAATATACATCGAGGCCTACACCTCAATCATTTCTTTCTTACTATGAAATATAGTAACGGTATGATCTTCATCGATATTTATTAAGTATTTTAAAAGTTGAAAAGAAAAAGAAGATGAGAAGGGACCTATTCCTAAATTCTAGTCTAAGTTGTCTATTAAAGGGAATTAAAATGAGAAAAAACTATACAATTTGTTAACAAAAACTATATATGGAATATGTAAAAGAAAATCAATATGTGACGAATAAAATTGAGAACTACAACAAGTAAATGATACTCACAAGCACACATACATCCATTAATTCTATACAAAAATCGAGACTAAAATTTAATTCCTAAGTCTATTAAAGAATTATTTACAAAGAAGTATCAATCAAAAGAAATTCAAATATATTGTGAAGAAAAAGATTTATTAAAAGGATTAAAACAATTAGGGAAAATTAACAAAAATCGTGACTATTATTTACACACCCTAAAATATCTAGAACACTTTTTTTAGGCATTTTTATTTGGTGAGGAAAAAGAATTATGAGCTAAAAGTAAAAAGGAAACAAAATTAAAATAAAATCTACTATCTAAACAGAAGGGGGGTGCAACAACATTTTCTAATGAACTAATATTATGTACAAGCAAAACTGGGCCTAAAACAGGTGGTGTGAAAAGCAAGGGCGCTCAGGCCCAGTTACAAGAGATGGTGGTGTGTTAGCACATCAAGGGTGAGATCCAGATCTTAGGGCAAGGCCCACACACGCAGTCCACCATGGCCTCATCACAATTATTTCATTTTTTATCACTGTATCAGCATTTATTTATTCTCTTTCATTTAATCAGCATGTGATTATTCATTGTAGCGTGAAAACGTGACAAAATCATGGTAAAGAAAAATCAATTAGTCATCTATCAACTTAAGTCATATAAGACAAAAAAACAATGTGCCAATCAGAACGCGCCATGTCAATTGCTAATGATATTAATAAAATGAAGAGTGGAATAAAACTATACCTACAGACCAATGCCGGCTGGACACGTAACGAAGACAAGATAGAACAATGCAAGGAAGTCGCCGGAGCCGGAGGTGCTCCGGTCATCTTCTCCAAGGAGCACCACCACCGGTCCACCATCAAAACACCCAGAAATACGCGAAACCGGTATCACTCAACTCGGAATCTAATGCTGATTCCAAATATTCCATTAGGTTTTCTTGATTCTCCCTCTAGCTTGCCTACCGGAGTGAAATTGCAAAACCCTAACACCACTGCTTGTTCAGGTTCTCGAGTTTAATGAAAGGAAGAAAGCTCTTCAACTCTTTCACCTCATGAGCGAGACGAAGATGATGATGAATCTTGCTCCAATCTTTGATAAGTGAGCTCACGATTCAGGCAGCCTTAGAGATGAAGCTTTGCTTCAGGAAAGTATTGTAGTGGTAAAGCCATGGTGGTGATTTGATTGCGGAGATGATGATGCTGATGTACATGAAGGAAGCCACGAGGATGATGATGATGATAGTGAATGGAGAAGGTGATGAAGATCAAGGTTATGGTGGTTTTGGAAATGATGGTGAAGATGAAGATGAAAACGAGAGAAGAGAGAGTGAAGGTTATGGTGGAGGTTGCGGTGGTTATGGTGGTGGTTGAAGGTGGTTATGGTGGCTAAAGGTTAGTTATGGTGGTTGTGGAGGTTGTTAGGAGTTTGTTACAGTGGTTGTTACATAGAAGTGAAGGTGAGAAAGAGAAGAGCTTGATGAAAGGGTGTTGATGGATGAGAGAGGAGAGGGTTACAGAGTGTAGAGAGAATGTGAAGCTGAAAAAACAGAGAGTGAAACGTGTGTGTTGTGAAGGTTTTGTTTATATAGTGAGGTGGTGTTGCATGAAGAAGGTGAATCATGAGTGTGGGGCTTATAGCTTATAACTCTCTCCAAACTGTATGCCTTTGAGGACTATTTCTTTCTGGCTTTTACGTGAATGGGAGCATGCATGATCTAATGGAGAAATGAGTAAAAGGACCAATGCTTTTCTCGCTGTGGTGTCAACTTTGTGTGTATACAGCTTTGGCTATGGCTCAACGTTTGGTTCAAGCCCAAGATCTCCATGAAGACAACATGGGATAGAGCAAGAATGGTGTTTGACACTTTGTGAGATAACACCTGCAACACCCTGAAAATGTCTTGCAAAAATTCACTTTTGCGTAGTTGCTATTGAGCATGTGCGTGACTCGACCTGGCCTTGCACGTACGGCTAAGGCGTGACTTAGTCAAGGCGCATCTTTGAATGACTCTACCTCGATCCACAAGTATCCAATTTCTACAATCTATGCCTCGTTGGCAAGAAGACATGGCAGGGAATGACTTGACACCATACTTGATCAAAATGAAGGTTTGTGGGGCTTAAAAAACGACCTCACATTTGGCGCACCACCTGTTTGTGAAAATGACTGGGTGTGACTCAGCGTTTGGCCTGGCCGGATGCCTAACTTGAGATCTGCGAGGCAGTGACTTTGAAGCTTTATATATGGTTTAATATACACTCCAATTGCTTGATTTTTGTTTCATTGTATAGAGCGTATGGCAAGGAGCAGATGCATAGCAAGTTTGCATTTGTGGGGTTCCTGGATTTCCATATAATTGGCTTCAAAGTTGGCACACCACGTGCTCGATGAAATGTGTCACGTGTGACCAGGAATATGCACAGCTTCATGACTTGATTCAGATGAAAATCTCCAACTTTGAACCTTAATATCTCTTCAACCAAGCTTCAAATGGAAAAGTGTCCAACTACAAAGTTGTTCTCCTCCATGAGAGGAACAACTTTGATGTTGGAAATATTTCCAAAAAATGTTGTTTGCCACGTGTAAATTGGTGATGAAGTGAGCTGTTCACTAGACTTTTTATGAACCAAAATTTTTCTAAGTATAAAACTTTCCTTTTTTGATATTTCTATTTTTGGCAATTTTTGTCAAACTCCTGATTTTATCTATTCTTTGACTTTTCTTGGTTGAATTTCCACCAAAAGTCAATATTTGAATAATTCTTCTGATTTTGACCAAAAAGTCAACTGTTCTGATTTTTCTGATTATTGATGGAATTCTTGATTAAATCTCCTCTAGTCAAATCCAGTCAAATGAATACGCCCACATAGTCAATATGAAATCTCCTCACTTGGTAGGAAACTCCTTGTTAAATGTTGACCAGAAAGTCAATTGGTTGACTTTGGTCAAGGAAACCCTGATTAAGAGGATCAGATGACTTCTACACTTCTACACTTGCCAATGCTATGAACTGGATGAAAACTCTGATTTCAAGAGGTCTTGGGCAAGCTGATGACACCCCACATTAGGCTTCAAGTCTCTCCTCCTGACCAAAGACCAATGATACAGATGCACGCAATGATATGACCTAGATGGATGTATGTTTATGATTTGCAAGCCAGATAAATAAGGGTAGGACAAATTTGGGGTATGACAAAATGTCACGAAGCTTGTTACACTTGCATACATTAGTATTTTGGAAGGTTTTTCGTGTGGTATATACTACATAAAAGTCACGAGGTTTGTTATACTTGCAAAATTTGTTGTTTAGGAATATTTTTGTGTGCTATAATGCATAAAGGTACAAAAGTTTGTTAAACTTGCAAATTTTAATATTTTGGAAGATTTTCGTGTGCTATATGTAATATGGTGAACTGACTTTATCGAAAATGTCGCGGTAAGCAAGAGTCGCCACCGACTTTTATTTTATCCAAATTAAATAGAAAGGCTAAAAGAACAGAAAAAACCTTTTAAATAAAAACTGAGTTCGGGGGTAATTTATACAAAGGGAAGGTGTAAGGCACCCTTTGCATCCATGGTTTTCCACGGGCTCTTAATTGCTTTGCTCTTTCAGAAACCAAAAGTTTATAAATGTAGAAGAAGAAGAAATAAGGACTTTAGCTCGTAAATGAGCGTAGCCTTGTGAGTTTTTAGAAAAGAGTAGAAAAAGAATTTTAAACCAGAGCAAAGCAATTAGGGGCAAATTACCTGGTTAGATGAAAAATGTTCTTTTAGCTTTTCAGGGCTATCCATACCATAGGAGGGTAGGGGAGTCCTTTTATTTGGAGGTTGAAGGGTCGTCGAATTATCGTTCGCCATAAGACTGTCCCTGCTATAGAGGGGCCGGTAGTCTAAGGGATGGATCAGAATAACCATTTACTTTTAGGCAACCGGAGGACACCTCAGCATTTCGTAGGCAACTTTGAGGGACGAGATCATATTAGCGAATCGAAGGCAGCATCATTGGGACTTATGATCTTAAGAATGAACCGAGGGCAACATTGCTGAGGTATCCTTTTATTCGAGGGACTTGGCTATTCTGCACTGAAAAACACAAGGCAACAAGGCAACAAGCAACATGCAACAAGAGGGGTTACCATAAAAGGTGTGTGGGTGCACAATCACGTGATCAATTCAAATAATTTATCTTGTAAAAATTAATGATTCTACATTCAGTTCATAAGTTATCACTCCCTAGAATTACTAACCACGCAGTAATAATATAAACAGTGTTAAGTGCCTTCAAGGCCACACAATACAGTTCAGGAGCAATTACATGATAAACCATGGGGAAGGGGAAAAAACAATAAAGATAAAAAACCCCACAAGGCAAATAGTTTTGACATAAGTAATAATAAAAAAAGAAATTAAAAAAATATAGTGAGTTTTAGGGTTACCGAACATTCGAGCTTTGACCGGTTGGTTAACCCTGAAAATTGGAAAAGGAAAAAATAAAAAGCAAAGGGTGAGTGTAGGAGAAGTTCAATGGTATTTAAGAGTAAACCCTAATTTAATGAAAAAGGCAATGAATATTTAAATAAGCACAAAATCAGGACTTAGCTTTTGATCTGATATGGCGCGTAGTCAGACGAACCCTGATGGTAACCCTGAAACTACACAAAGAAAAAAGAAAATTCTTCAGTGTAGGAATGATCCTCGTGAACCCTGATTAGGGCACAAGTTAACCCTGGTTAATAGAATAAATAAATCAATTTAATTAATTATTGGTTTTCCAACCTAATTAATTAAATCGGTGAAAATAAGATTTTGATTAAAAGTCTAACCCTAATATGGGTTTTTATTAGTTAATAAAATTTTTTATGATTAATTAAGCTATTTAAAACTATTTTGAATTTATTTAAATCAAATTAAACCATTAATTAAAGTAGAATATTATAATTTTATCATATATATTTTTTATGAAAAAAGAGAAAAAATTAATAAAACAATCTTTATAAACAAAAACAATACATATAAAAATGATATAAATAGTAATAAAAAAAACAAGTGCTATATAATTAAAATGAAAAAAAATTTTTAGGAACTTAGCGTGTGGATCCTGTGTGGCGCATCTATGGTGGTCCATGGTGCACACACATCCTCTGGTGCGCTGGATCGATCTGGAGAGCAATCAGACGGTTGAGATGAGCCCGGTGCATGATAACATATGGATGGCACGCACATGGGACATGGCACCAAAATATTTTTGAAATCAGCCAATGATGCTTCGCCACGCCATCATCTTCTTCACCGATCCTGAAGGATAGAAAAACACTTAGAAAGGGGGGGTTTGAATAAGTGTAGCTTTAAAAACTTGACAGATAAAAATAAATTGCACAGTTATTTTTATCCTGGTTCGTTGTTAACTAAACTACTCCAGTCCACCCCCGCAGAGATGATTTACCTCAACTGAGGATTTAATCCACTAATCGCACGGATTACAATGGTTCTCCACTTAGTCAGCAACTAAGTCTTCCAGAGTCTTCTGATCACACACTGATCACTCCAGGAACAACTGCTTAGATACCCTCTAAGACTTTTCTAGAGTTTACTGATCCACACGATCACTCTAGTTACAACCTGCTTAGATAACCTCTAAGACTTCCTAGAGTATTCTGATCCACACGATCACTCTAGTTCCTTACAACTTAATGTAATCAATTCTAAGAGTATTACAATTGCTTCTTAAAAGCTATAATCACAAACTGTGATATTTCTCTTAACGTTTAAGCTTAATCTCACTAATATATTACAACAACAATGTAGTGAGCTTTGATGAAGATGAAGATTCTGAGCTTTGAATTTGAACAGAGTTTCAGCAGGTTAATAGGCGTTGTTTTGTTCAGGATCGTTAACCTTGCTTCTCATCAGAACTTCATATTTATAGGCGTTGGAGAAGATGACCGTTGAGTGCATTTAATGCTTTGCGTGTTCCGTACAGCATCGCATTTAATGTTATACGCTTTTGTCAACTACCTCGAGCCTTGTTCACGCTGTGTCTACTGACGTAGCCTTTAATAGCTTTTAACGTTCCTTTTGTCAGTCAGCGTAGCTTGCCACTTGTACTTCCTTCTGATCTGATGTTTGTGAACACAACGTTTGAATATCATCAGAGTCAAACAGCTTGGTGCATAGCATCTTCTGATCTTCTGACCTTGAAGTGCTTCTGAGCGTGATACCATCAGTACTTCAGTGCTTCTGTTCTCTTGTTCTTCTGATGCTTCCATAGACCCATGTTCTGATTCTGCTTCGACCATCTTCTGATGTCTTGCCAGACCATGTTCTGATGTTGCATGCTGAACCCTTTGAGACAAAGCTTCTGAGCGCTGAATTATGCGTACTCTTTATATATTTCCTGAAAAGGAAATTGCATTGGATTAGAGTACCATATTATCTTAAGCAAAATTCATATTATTGTTATCATCAAAACTAAGATAATTGATCAGAACAAATCTTGTTCTAACAATCTCCCCCTTTTTGATGATGACAAAAACATATATAAATGATATGAATTTGCGATCAGAAAGAACAGACGGCAAAAGACAAATTACACAGCTATAGCATAAGCATATGAATATGTCTCCCCCTGAGATTAACAATCTCCCCCTGAGATAAATAATCTCCCCCTGAAATAAATACTCGAAGAACTTTAATAAAAGACTTCCCTGATTATTTCGGTAGAGACGATCACATAAGCTTCTGTCTTTAGAGAATTCATAGCTTCTGAATTCTGCTTCCATTGGACAGCTTCAGAACTAGAATTTTTTTAGATCCCTAGAACACTCACAGCTTCTAATTCCTGCTTCCATCTAGGACAGCTTCAGAACTTGAATTTCTTTGATCTTCTGAACATTCACAGCTTCTAATTTCTGCTTCCATTTAGGACAGCTTCAGAACTTGAGTTTTCTGGATCTTTAGAACCTTCACAGCTTCTGATTTCTGCTTCCCTCGGATAGCTTCAGAGCTTTGAATTTCTACCAACATCACTTCATGCTAGATTTGTATCAGAACATTGTTGAATGTACCAGAGCATCATCTGAGCATCTCTACATCCTGAAATGTTACAGAACAAAAACTAAACGACAAAAGTCAGCATGAACGAGTCAGAACATAAAATGTATATTAGAACACATGATATGTATCAGAGCCATATAGGCTAAAATAATGTATCAGAGCAAATAGAATTTTGTCAGATCAAATAGACAAATATGGATCAAATTCTATTATCAGTGCTTCTGATCTCTGAAGCTTGACAGCACTCAGCTTGCTTCAGTTTCCATGGTTTAGCTTCTTGTGTTTGCTTTGAAGATTCTCTTCACTTCTTTATACCTGCAAAACACTTAAACCATATAGAACTTGCAGTTCTTGTTAGTAAATGTGTGGGAACTTTACCCAGCAACTGATAGATTAATCAAATCATTTATCATTTATCTTCTCCCCCTTTTTGTCATATCATCAAAAAACAAAAAAGATTCAGAGATAAACAAAACGAAACACACGGAGGAAGGAGATGATTTCATTTAAGTTCAAACAGCAGGTACAGAAGTACATGAAGATAAGAAAGATCAGATGCACGAAACAAAAACAGATGCAACGAAAAGAAAGAAACAGCACAGACTCAATCTAAGATGGCCCTAGTCTTGACAAGATCTTGGTCAGCATCTCTTGAACCTTATTGTTGTGTCCTTCTTGCATCACCATGAAAGCGTTATACTTATCATTGAGTGAGCTTTGCTCATCCTGTCTCTTCTGAATTTCTTCCAGAGTCCTTGCAAGACGAGAAGATTCATCAGAAGAAGCTTCACAGCTTCTGTCCACAGGGATGACATGTTGATCTGCAGCTTCCATAGATAGATCATTAGCAGGGATTTCCTCAACAGGAACAGTTTTAGCAACATGATCTTCAGCATCTGCTTCTTGCATAGAAGCATCTCCATATTCTGCAGCAGGAATTTCCGAGTCTCCATTCTCAAGTGCCTGAAGAATGGCAGCTAGATTCCTGGGAGCAGAAGGACCTTCAACTTCTGGTGGGTCAACAATTTCTGGAATGACCAAGCTTGGGTCTTTCTCAGAAGGGTTTTCCCTCAGATAGTCAAAGAGAGTCTTGAAGTCCCCAAGTAGAACAGGATATTGAGGTATCCAGACCACAATCTCCCTGCAAGGATTGGCTTCCAATGCAGCAGCGAGTCTTAATTGTTCCATCTCATCCAAGAAGGGCTTCTCTTCCAACAAATGTCTTCCTTTGAGACTAGCAAACCAGAAGTCTTCATAATTCCTCAGAATTCCACGAGGCCGTGGGGCAGCAGCTACACAGGCTTCCTGAAGTTCTAAAAACAGAGCATCTGATTTTCTGCGAAAAATCCTCCAGAAGTTCCGCATAGCAACATCATTCAATCCAGAACTTTCAGCAATTCTGAGAGTATCAAAGGTACTTCTGAGATTCCTCTTTATGTTTTCAAAAACTACACCAATAGGATATACAGGGCGGAATTTTATTTGGGTTTTTGAAAAGGCAGGGTTGGAAGTGAAGTACGGATGAGGTTCTCTATCCAACCTATAAGAAGATTCTGCTTCAGTATCAGAATCTAACACTACCACTTCAGCTTCAGGACGAGGCTTGGGAGTGTAGTTGCAATCACGGAGCAGCTGCTCATGTGATGCAGAGGTTGGAAGGGGAGAATCACAAAGATTGTTTTGAGAGGTGGAGGGAGTATGTTCAAGGGTGGCATTTAGAGAAGGTTGAGATGGAAAGAGAGTTTGAAGGGGTGGTATATCCAGAACAGGATTTATGGTAGGTGGAGAGGAAGGAATGGTTATAGGAGAAGATGGAGGTGTAAGAACATGGACAAAGACAGGTGGTTCTGATGTGGCTTTTTCTGGTTCAGGTGTAGGGACAACCTCTATTGGTGCGGCTTCTGAACAAACAGCAGGAACAGAATCAGGTTCAGAAATGCATATACCTTTGGAACCTCTCAGAAAAGCTTTGGCCACATCCTCAGTCTTCTTCTGCTTCTTACTCTTCGGCTCTTCAATAATCTTTGTTTTGCCGCTAGCGATTTCTTTCCTTCTGACATATGCCAGAACTTCTGGTTGATTCTCAGCCTCTTGAGAGATATTTTCTTCATCAGATTCTTGAAGAATCATCTTTCTTTTTCTGATTTTCTTCTTCTCAACAACTTCAACAATCTCAGCATTATTATTTGACTTCTTCTTCTTTTTCTCAGCTTCCTTCTTTTTCTTCTCAAAATCAGCAGAGACAGCCTTAGCAACCTTTGCAATGACTTCTTCTGGGACCACTTCTTTCTTGGTAGTAGCAGCAGGATGATCAAACTTTCTTTTGGTCCTTTCTTCCTTCTTACGATTCACTTTAATAGGAGCACCTTTGTCTTGATCTTTAAGACTCTTATCCTCTTTTTGTGACTTCAGATACTTAGTTCTGACTTCAGGTACCTCACTATTGAAGAAGGTTTCAAAGTCAGCTAGTACTGGTTTTCTTCTGATTCTTGTTCCAGCTAGAGGTTGAGGAACTTTGAGGATAGTGTCAATTATTTTCATCTTCTTTAAAGAAAAAGCATTCAGACAGACTCCAGAGGTGACAGCAAGGTTTTTGATAATACCTTCAGACTCCAGACTCTCAACAATCTTGGAATGCACCAGAAGGTTTGTAATAATTCTACCAAAAGGAATGATTGTTCCACCATTTTCTTTTCTGAAAGCGTTTCTGGAATCCTTTACTGCTTTCCACATATGGTTGAAGATAATGTAAATCGCATCAACCTTCTTCTGAGTGGCAATGCAATAAAGAATATACCTTTGATCATTACTGATGAAATCCGAGGCATGTGTTGCTTTCCTATGGTAGAAACACCCAAGAAGGATCTTTGTCCAGATTCTGTAGACATCTTTCAAATCCTTGACGTGTTTTGTTTTCTTGACATTTGGATAGAGAGTGGATAGAACATCTCCCAAATCTGCCCTTTGATCAAACTCATAAACCCCTTCAGGGTTTTTCAGATCAAACATCATTCTTAGGATGTTTTCAGTAATAACAACAAACTTTCCATGGACGAAAGAAAGTATAGATTTTGGAGCAACCACAGCATGTGCCCAGAACTCCTTGACAAGATCCGGATAAACTGGACCAACGAACTCAGCAAACAACGAGGTCCATCCTTGAAAGATGATGTCTTCTTTAAGGTGAAATTGGTTTTCTTCAATGTTGTCAAAGTCAACCATGAGTTCACACAGAACTTCCAATTCATCTTTAGGAATGGAGCATGCAACAACAGGAGTGAGTTGCAAAGTTTCTTCTTGGAGATGATGAGGAACAGATGACTCAGCATTTTGTGATGAGAAGGCAGCCATGGATGCAGAATGAACAAAAACGAACAAGAAAAGCGAACTGGGTTTTCGATTAGGGTTTTTAGAAAACGGATAAGAACTTTTCAAACGAGAGAATGCAAGAAGAGAGAGAGACAAGGGAGCGAAAAAATATATGTGATGATTTGAAAAGAATATATAGAGACGGATTTGAAAAAGAAAATAATAAGAAATATAAACTGAACAGTTCCAAAATCAAAAGAAATTAATTTTATTAAATGATGAGTGACGTAAGGAGAGAGAACGTGGTAAATGAAATGATTTAATACAGTTACCTAGGTCGGCGTCTTTTCAACTGCACGCTTTGTACTAACCGTACAGACACGTGTTCACCATCAGATAATAGATGACAGCTGTAAATTTCAGAACAGACTTTACGACTTCAGATTCTGATCACTGCTTCTGATCTGATCAACTTTCTCTTCTGGAAACACTCCTTCTGAAGTGTGCTGATATAAATCTGAATGATCTTCTGATCCATTACTTCTGATATACACAACTTCTGGAGGTTCACTTCTTTGTTCTGCAGCTTCTGATAAGACAAAACTGTATCTGCAGAAATTCTTAAGCTCTTTGTTTCATTAGAAACAAGTTTATCATCAAACCAGATATTTATTGATTCGTCCACAATCAATGTTTCAATTTTGTATATTCTGTAGCATTTAGAGCATTCAGAATAATCAAGAACGAAACATCATGGCTCTAGAAACAAACAAAACAGATGGTTCCAAGACTAATAAGCTATCTTTTCTGAACTCCTACGAACATAGTTTCTTCAACAGATTTAAGTACCAGAACTTGGAAGACAGTCTTTCTTCCCTTCAAGTGTTGAGACCAACTTGAGTCCAGGAGACATGTCATGTTGACTTTTATCTTCTTTGTCACCAAGAGAATCTGCAAAAGAAATAGTCTTTTTCTTTGGTACCCACATCTTCTTGGGTCCTTTCTTGTTAGTTCTCCTCAAGTTCTGATTCAACTTGGGTTTAACATTGTAAGCAATAGGAGGAACAACATGATAATTCTTAATGTGAGTTCCATGATATTTCCTAGGTTGTGTCACATGCTTTTTGGTGTGTGTTATGTGAAAACTTTGAGCATGTGAAGTGTGCCTAATATCATGGGAGTGGCCATACTTGAACTGATCATACAATGGCTTGTATGTGAATTTCATTTCATCAACAGGTTCAAGTTTGTATGGGGTTTCACCCTCAAAACCAATGCCGACTCTTTTGTTTCCAGACACAGCATATATCATAGAAGCTAGCTGACTTCTGCCAATACTTCTAGATAAGAACTTCCTGAAACTTAAATCATATTCTTTCAGAATATGGTTTAGACTAGGAGTGGATTTTTCTGAATCAGAAGGAGATCCAACATTATTGGATAATTTTAAAAGTTTTTCTTTTAATTCAGAATTCTCCAACTCAAGCTTCTTTGTTTCAAATTCAAATAGCTTTTTCAGCTTTTTGTATTTGAGACTAATCTGAGACTTGAGTTCCAGAAGTTCAGTTAGACCGGAAACTAACTCATCTCTAGTAAGTTCAGAAAATACCTCTTCAGAATCTGATTCTGATGTAGATTCTGATCCGTCATCTTCTGTTGCCATCAGCGCACAGTTAGCCTGCTCATCTTCAGAGTCTGAATCATCTTCTGACTCATCCCAGGTTGCCATAAGACCTTTCTTCTTATGAAACTTCTTCTTGGGATTTTCCTTCTGAAGATTTGGACATTCATTCTTGAAGTGTCCAGGCTCATTGCATTCATAGCACATGACCTTCTTCTTGTCAAATCTTCTGTCATCAGAAGATTCTCCACGTTCAAATTTCTTTGAACTTCTGAAGCCTCTGAACTTCCTTTGCTTGGTCTTCCAGAGTTGATTTAGCCTTCTGGAGATCAAAGGCAGTTCATCTTCTTCTTCAGATTCTGATTCTTCAGGATCTTCTTCTTTAGCCTGAAAAGCGTTATAGCATTTCTTGATATTGGATTTTAATGCAATAGACTTACCTTTCTTTTGAGGCTCATTTGCGTCCAGCTCTATTTCATGACTTCTCAAGGCACTGATAAGCTCTTCCAGAGAAACTTCATTCAGATTCTTTGCAATCTTGAATGCAGTCACCATAGGACCCCATCTTCTGGGTAAGCTTCTGATGATCTTCTTTACGTGATCAGCCTTGGTGTATCCCTTGTCAAGAACTCTCAATCCAGCAGTAAGAGTTTGAAATCTTGAAAACATCTTTTCAATGTCTTCATCATCCTCCATCTTGAAGGCTTCATACTTCTGGATTAAAGCTAGAGCTTTAGTCTCCTTGACTTGAGCATTTCCTTCATGAGTCATTTTCAAGGACTCATATATGTCATAGGCCGTTTCCCTGTTAGATATCTTCTCATACTCAGCATGAGAGATAACATTCAGCAAAACAGTTCTGCATTTATGATGATTCCTGAAAAGCTTTTTCTGATCATCATTCATTTCTTTCCTTGTCAGCTTTACGCCACTGGCATTTACTGGATGTTTGTAACCATCCATCAGAAGATCCCATAGATCACCATCTAGACCAAGAAAGTAACTTTCCAGTTTATCTTTCCAGTATTCAAAGTTTTCACCATCAAATACCGGCGGTCTAGTATAACCATTGTTACCATTGTATTGCTCAGCAGAGCCAGATGTAGATGCAGGTGTAGACTTTTCACTTTCATCAACCATCTTTTACTGAAGCGTTTTTCTCTTCCTGAATCTTTTCTAAACACGGTTAAGTGCTTGCACCTTAGAACCGGCGCTCTGATACCAATTGAAGGATAGAAAAACACTTAGAAAGGGGGGGTTTGAATAAGTGTAGCTTTAAAAACTTGACAGATAAAAATAAATTGCACAGTTATTTTTATCCTGGTTCGTTGTTAACTAAACTACTCCAGTCCACCCCCGCAGAGATGATTTACCTCAACTGAGGATTTAATCCACTAATCGCACGGATTACAATGGTTCTCCACTTAGTCAGCAACTAAGTCTTCCAGAGTCTTCTGATCACACACTGATCACTCCAGGAACAACTGCTTAGATACCCTCTAAGACTTTTCTAGAGTTTACTGATCCACACGATCACTCTAGTTACAACCTGCTTAGATAACCTCTAAGACTTCCTAGAGTATTCTGATCCACACGATCACTCTAGTTCCTTACAACTTAATGTAATCAATTCTAAGAGTATTACAATTGCTTCTTAAAAGCTATAATCACAAACTGTGATATTTCTCTTAACGTTTAAGCTTAATCTCACTAATATATTACAACAACAATGTAGTGAGCTTTGATGAAGATGAAGATTCTGAGCTTTGAATTTGAACAGAGTTTCAGCAGGTTAATAGGCGTTGTTTTGTTCAGGATCGTTAACCTTGCTTCTCATCAGAACTTCATATTTATAGGCGTTGGAGAAGATGACCGTTGAGTGCATTTAATGCTTTGCGTGTTCCGTACAGCATCGCATTTAATGTTATACGCTTTTGTCAACTACCTCGAGCCTTGTTCACGCTGTGTCTACTGACGTAGCCTTTAATAGCTTTTAACGTTCCTTTTGTCAGTCAGCGTAGCTTGCCACTTGTACTTCCTTCTGATCTGATGTTTGTGAACACAACGTTTGAATATCATCAGAGTCAAACAGCTTGGTGCATAGCATCTTCTGATCTTCTGACCTTGAAGTGCTTCTGAGCGTGATACCATCAGTACTTCAGTGCTTCTGTTCTCTTGTTCTTCTGATGCTTCCATAGACCCATGTTCTGATTCTGCTTCGACCATCTTCTGATGTCTTGCCAGACCATGTTCTGATGTTGCATGCTGAACCCTTTGAGACAAAGCTTCTGAGCGCTGAATTATGCGTACTCTTTATATATTTCCTGAAAAGGAAATTGCATTGGATTAGAGTACCATATTATCTTAAGCAAAATTCATATTATTGTTATCATCAAAACTAAGATAATTGATCAGAACAAATCTTGTTCTAACAGATCCCACCTGCAACATTTGCTACACCCGTAGCTACGAATTTGCTACGAAAATATTTGTATCGAATCCTTCGATCTTGATACATGCATGAAACTTCAACCAAAAGACACAAGACCAACCCAGATTGACTCTAATCGTTCTTGCGAACCTAATGAACCAACTAATTGGGCCTGAAATTGTTTCTAACAAGAATCCCCATTCTTAAAGAACACGAAACCTAACAATGGTATCGTATCTTCCCTGCACTAGAAACTTAATAAAACAAACCAGATCGCATCGTAACATCATTCTAAACATGATTATGCATCAAGAATTCATTAATTATGTGCATATGATCAAGTCCGATCCAAAGTTTAAAGGGCTCGAAATATGACTTACAGTAAGGTGTTCTTGAGGCTTCAGCACCTGGTATTGATTGGTATAGATTCAGGGAAGATCAGGGAATGTGTTGCAACGCTTAGACTGCTTTGGATCTTCCTCAAACTCCAAAACGACCTTTGAGATTTCTTTGATCTTTAGAGAGCTTGAGTATAGTTTCAGAGGCTGCCAAATCGTCTCTGATCATTAGGGTTCATTGTATATATATGGTATATGACTTTTAGGTTGAAAGTTTGAATCCAATCTCTTTGAATCATGGAATTGAAGTTTGATTGAAAATTGATTTCCAATCTTTCTAAATTTGGCCTAAATTTGATTTAATCATTCTAATTCCAATTTGCACGAATTTTATGTCAATTATGGAGTATCATGGTGATTGGAATTGATTCCCATATGTTTCCAAATCAAATATTTGATTTTACACCATTTATATGAACTAATCATCATTTTTAATTAACTAATAATTCATAAAAATCATATAAAAATAAAAATTTCGTGGAAATAACATTTGAGAGTCTTGGATAGCTTGTGGATGAAGATTGGGCCAAGAAAGATTGGGTCCCTTTGCAAAAAGATTCATTTTGGAGCCCTTTACTTCACATTTTTTTCTCAAATATTGTCCAACTTTGACAAAGCACATCTCTCTCAATTTTTAAGATATGGAGGAGTTCTAGGATTTTTTGGAAACCCCAAGATGTCCTCTACAAGCCACTTTGGAATATTTTTTCCATTTGAAGATTTTATCTTGATGATATTGGCTTTGACAAAAACTGCTTTTGGTTGACTTTCAAAAAGGACCTATAATCTTTTGATCCATATCTCTCAAATGAAGCATTTTTGGACCTGGTTTGTGAGAGACAAATTTGTAGAGAATTAAATTTTCTTCAAAATGAGATTTGGATGGAAAGTTTCTGATGTTCCATGTGGGAGTTATGGCTGGTCAAAGTTCAGTTGACTTTCTCCAATAAAAACCCTAGTTTAGAAAATTTTGAATTTATTGATTTCTGATCTTTCCTTGATGAACCATGATCAATTCTTGATCAAATGGTGAATGATACTTCAAAATAAGGATGTTGACAAAAAATCAGGAGTTTTGACTGTACTTTGACCATAGTTGACTTTTAGGTCAAATTAGTCGACTGTTGACTTTATGAGCACTTGAATGACCAATCCTTTGAATTGAGGCCTGAATTTTGTCATGGAGGTAGTTTGAAACATCATAAACCATATGATATGAATTGGAGCTTTTGATCCATTGATTTTCTTCAGAACAACACAAACCCTAGTTTCTCGAGCCTTTGCTTAGGAGGGATGTCTTTGAGCTTTGTACCTTGATCTGAGTTTGACCTAGAAGAAATAAGATAGACAAATTTTGGGATATGAAACTATACAACATAAAAGTCACAAAGTTCAAGAAACTAGATACATTGGTATTTTGGAATATTCCGTGTACTATACAACATAAAAATCATGAAGTTTATTAAACTTGCAAAATTTTGTCTTTTGGAAGATTTTTGTGTGCCATATACTACGAAAAAAACCATGAAGTTTGTTAAACCTGCAAAATTTGGTCTTTTGGAATATTTTCTTGCGCTGCACTCCATAAAAGTCACGAAGTTCGTTAAACTTATAAAATTTGGTATTTTAGAAGATTTTCGTGTGTTATACTACATAAACGTCACGAAGTTCGTTAAACTTGTATATATTGGTATTTTTAAAAATTTTCGTGTGATATACTACATAAAAGTCACGAAGTTTCTTAAACTTGAAAAATTTATTCTTTTTGGAAGATTTTCGTGTGCTAGACTACATAAACGTCACGAAGTTTGTTAAACTTGTATATATTGGTATTTTTAAAAAATATTGTGTGATATACTACATAAAAGTCACGAAGTTTCTTAAACTTGAAAAATTTATTCTTTTGGAAGATTTTTGTGTGCTATACTACATAAAAAACACGAAGTTTGTTAAACTTGCAAAATTTGGTATTTTGGGAGATTTTCATGACATAAAAAACACAGTTCGTTAAACTTGCCAAATTGGTATTTTCGGAGATTTTCGTGTGCTAAACTACATAAACGTCACGAAGTTCGTTAAACTTGTATACATTGATATTTTGGAAAATTATTGTGTGCTATACTACTTAAAAGTCACGTAGTTTATTAAAGTTGCAAAATTTAGTCTCTTGGAAGATTTTCGTGTGCTATATACTACGAAAAAGTCATGAAGTTTGTTAAACCTTCAAATTTTGGTCCTTTGGAATATTGTCGCGCGCCACACTCCATAAAAGTCACTAAGTTTGTTAAACTTGCAAAATTTTGTCTTTTGGAATATTTTTGTATTCTTTACTACATAAAAGTCACGAAGTTCTTTAAACTTGCATACATTGGTATTTTGGAAGATTTTCGTGTGCTGTACTACATAAAAAACACGAAGTTGGTTAAACTTTCAAAATTTGGTATTTTGGGAGATTTTCATGTGCTATACTACATAAACGTAAGTTCGTTAAACTTGTATACATTGGTATTTTGGAATTTTTTCGTGTGCTATACTACATAAAAGTTACGAAGTTTGTTAAACTTGCAAAATTTAGTCTTTTGGAAGATTTTCGTGTCCTATACAACATAAACGTCACAAAGTTTGTTAAACTTGCATACATTGGTATTTTAGAAGCTTTTCATGTGCTATATACTTCATAAAAGTCACGAGGTTTGTTATACTTGCCATGTTTTTTCTTTAGGAAGATTTTCATGTGCTATAACACATAAAGGTCACAAAGTTCGTTAAACTTGCAAATTTTAATATTTTGGAAGATTTTTGTGCGCTATACTACATGAAAGTCACAAAGTTTGTGAAACTAGATACATTGGTATTTTGGAGTATTTCCGTGTACTATACAACATAAAAGTCATAAAGTTTATTAAACTTGCAAAATTTTACATTTTGAAAGATTTTCATGTGTCCCATATACTGTGAAAAAGTCATGAAGTTTATTAGACCTTCAAAATTTGGTCTTTTGGAATATTTTCTTACGCTGCACTCCATAAAAGTCACAAAGTTTGTTAAACTTGAAAATTTTGGTATTTTGGAAGATTTCCGTGTGCTATTTACTTCATAAAAGTCACGAAGTTTGTTAACTTGCAAATTTTGGTATTTTGGAAGATTTTTGTGTGCTATATACATCATAAAAGTCCTGAAGTTCGTTAAACTTTCAAATTTTTGTATTTTGGATGATTTTTGTGCTATACTACATAAAAGTCACGAAGTTTGTTAAACTTACAAAATTTGGTCTTTTGGAAGATTTTTGTATGCTATACAACATAAAAGTCACGAAGTTTGTTAGACTTACATACATTGGTATTTTTGAATATTTTCGTGTGCTATACTGCATAAAAAACACGAAGTTCGTTAAACTTGCAAAATTTGGTATATTTGGAGATTTTCGTGTGCTATACTACATAAAAGTTACAAAGTTTGTTATACTTGCAAAATTTGGTCTTTTGGAAGATTTTCATATGCTATACTACATAAAAGTCACGAAGTTCGTTAAACTTGCATACATTGGTATTTTGGAAGATTTTCGTGTGCTATACTACATAAAAACACGAAGTTCGTTAAACTTATAAAATTTGGTATTTTAGAAGATTTTCGTGTGTTATACTACATAAACATCATGAAGTTCGTTAAACTATTATACATTGGTATTTTGGAAAAAAATTGTGTGCTATACTACATAAAAGTCACGAAATTTGATCAACTTGCAAAATTTTGTCTTTTGAAAGATTTTCGTGTGTTATACTACATAAAAGTCACAAAGTTTGTTAAATTGGAAAAATAGTCTTTTGGAAGATTTTCGTGTGCTAGACTACATAAAAGTCACGAAGTTCGTTAAACTTTCATACATTAGTATTTTTGAAGATTTTCGTTTGCTATACAACATAAAATACACTATGTTCGTTAAACTTGCAAAATATGGTATTTTTGTAGATTTTCGTGTGCTATACAACATAAACGTCACAAAGTTTTTTAAACTTGCATACATTGGTATTATAGAAGCTTTTGGTATGCTATATACTACATAAAAGTAACGAGGTTTGTTAAACTTGCAAAAAAAATTCTTTAGGAAGATTTTCGTGTGCTATAATACATAAAGGTCACAAAGTTCGTTAAACTTGCATACATTGTTATTTGGGAAGATTTTCGTGTGCTATACTATATTAAAAACACGAAGTTCGTTAAACTTGCAAAATTTGGTATTTTGGGAGATTTTCATGACATAAAAAACACAAAGTTTGTTAAACTTGCAAAATTGGTATTTTCGGAGATTTTCGTGTGCTATACTACATAAACGTCAAGAAGTTAGTTAAACTTGTATACATTGGTATTTTGGAAAAAATTTGTGTGTTATACTACATGAAATTCACTAAGTTTGTTAAATTTGAAAAAATTTGTGAGCTATACTACATCAATGTCAAGAAATTTGTTAAGCTTATAGAATTTAGTCTTTTGGAAGATTTTCGTGTGTTATACTACATAAAAGTCACTAAGTTCGTTAAACTTGCATACATTGGTATTTTGGAAGATTTTCGTGTGCTATACTACATAAAAGTCACGAAGTTATTTAAACTTGCAAAATTTGGTATTTTGGGAGATTTTCGTGTGCTATACAACATAAACGCCACGAAGTTCGTTAAACTTGCAAATTTTAATATTTTGGATGATTTCCGTGTGTTGTTCTACATAAAAGTCACAAAATTCATGAAACTTGATACATTGGTATTTTGGAATATTCTTGTGTACTATACTACATAAAAGTCATAAAGTTTATTAAACTTGCAAAATTTTATATTTTGGAAGATTTTCGTGTGCTATATACTACAAAAAAGTTATGAAGTTTGTTAAACCTTAAAAATTTGGTATTTTGGAATAATTTTGTGCGCTACACTCCATTAAAGTCACTAAGTTCGTTAAACTTGCAAAATTTGGTATTTTTGGCGATTTTCGTGTGCTATATTACATAAAAGTCCCGAAGTTTGTTATACTTGCAAAATTTGGTCTTTTGGAAGATTTTCGTATGCTATACTGCATAAAAGTCACGAAGTTCGTTAAACTTGCATACATTGGTATTTTGTGAGATTTTCGTGAGCTATACTAAATAAAAAAACGAAGTTCGTTAAACTTATAAAATTTGGTATTTTGGGAGATTTTCGTGTGCTATACTACATAAACGTCAGGAAGTTCGTTAAACTTGTATACATTGGTATTTTGGAAAATTTTCGTGTGCTAGACTACATAATAGTCACAAAGTTTGTTAAACCTGTAAAATTTTCGTGTGTTATACTACATAAAAGTCACGAAGTTCGTTAAACTTTCATATGTTGGTATTTTGGAAGAATTTTATGTGCTATACTACATTAAAGTCACGAAGTTCGTTAAACTTGCAAGATTTGGTATTTTGGGAGATTTTCGTGTGTTATAGAACATAAACGTCACGAAGTTTGTTAAACTTGCATACATTGGTATTTTGGAAGCTTTTCGTATGCTATATACTACATAAAAGTCACGAGCTTTGTTATACTTGCAAAATTTGTTCTTTAGGAAGATTTTCGTGTGCTATAATACATAAAGGTCAAAAAGTTCGTTAAACTTGCAAATTTTATTATTTTGGATGATTTTCGTGTGCATACTACATAAAAGTCACAAAGTTCATGAAACTAGATACATTGGTATTTTTGAATATTTCCGTGTACTTTACAACATAAAAGTCATGAAATTTATTAAACGTGCAAAATTTTAACTTTTGGAAGATTTTCGTGTGCCATATACTACGAAAAAGTCATGAAGTTTGTTAGACCTGAAATATGTAGTATTTTGGAATATTTTCTTGCGCTACACTTTATAAATTTCACGAAGTTTGTTAAACTTGCAAATTTTTGTATTATGGAAGATTTTCGTGTGCTATATACTTCATAAAAGTCCCGAAGTTCGTTAGACTTTCAAATTTTTGTATTTTGGATGATTTTGGTGTGCTATACTACAAAAAAGTCACGAAGTTTGTTAAACTTACATACATTGGTATTTTTGAAGATTTCCATGTGCTATACTGCATAAAAACACGAAGTTCGTTAAACTTACAAATTTTGGTATTTTGGGAGATTTTCGTGTGCTATACTACATAAAAGTTACGAAGTTTGTTACACTTGCAAAATTTGGTCTTTTGAAAGATTTTCATTTGCTATGCTACATAAAAGTCACGACGTTCGTTTAACTTGCATACATTGGTATTTTGGAAGATTTTCGTGTGCTATACTACATAAAAAACACGAAGTTCGTTAAACTTATAAAAATTGGTATTTTGGGAGATTTTTGTGTGTTATACTACATAAACGTCACGAAGTTCGTTAAACTATTATACATTGGTATTTGGGAAAAGTTTTGTGTGCTATACTACGTAAAAGTCAAGAAGTTTGTTAAACTTGAAATTTTTTGTCTTTTGGAAGATTTTCGTGTGTTATACTACAAAAGCATCACGAAGTTCGTTATTCTTGTATATATTAGTATTTTGCAAAAAATTCGTGCGATATACTACTTAAAAGTCACGAAGTTCGTTAAACTTTCATACATTGGTATTTCGTGTGCTATACTACATAAAAAACACGATGTTCGTTAAACTTGCAAAATTTGGTATTTTTGGAGATTTTCGTATGCTATACTAAATAAAAGTCAAAAAGTTTGTTATACTTGCAAAATTTGGTCTTTTGGAAGACTTTCGTATGCTCTACTACATAAAAGTTACGAAGTTCGTTAAACTTGCATACATTGGTATTTTGGAAAATTTTCGAGTGCTATACTACATAAAAGTCACGAATTTCATAAAACTTGCAAAATTTGGTATTTTTGGGAGATTTTCGTGTGCTATACTAAATAAACGTCACGAAGTTCGTTAAACTTGCAAATTTTAATATTTTGAAAGATTTACGTGTGCTATTCTACATAAAAGTCACTAAGTTCATGAAACTTGATACATTGGTATTTTGGAATATTCTTGTGTACTATACTACATAAAAGTCATAAAGTTTATTAAACTTGCGAAATTTTTTCTTTTGGAAGATTTTTGTGTGCTATATACTACGAAAAAGTCATGAAGTTTGTTAAACTTGGAAAATTTGGTATTTTGGAATATTTTCATGCGCTACACTCTATAAAAGTCACTAAGTTCGTTAAACTTGCAAAATTTGGTATTTTTGGAGATTTTCGTGTGCTATATTACATAAAAGTCCCGAAGTTTGTT
Source organism: Vicia villosa (assembly GCF_029867415.1). NCBI lineage: Eukaryota > Viridiplantae > Streptophyta > Magnoliopsida > Fabales > Fabaceae > Vicia > Vicia villosa. The sequence goes on from NC_081183.1 coordinate 7,526,011, forward strand.
ATACTTGCAAAATTTGACAAACTTCGTAATTTTTATGTAGTATATAGTACATGAAAATCTTCCAAAATACCAATGTATGCAAGTTTAACAAACTTATGACTTTTATGTAGTATAGCACATGAAAATCTTACAATAGACAAAATTTTGCAAGTTAAACAAACTTCGTGACTTTTATGTATTATGGCACACGAAAATCTTCCAAAATACCAATGAATGCTAGTTTAACGAACTTCGTGACTTTTATGTAGTATAGCACACGAAAATATTCCAAAAGACTAAATTTTGCAAGTCTAACAAACTTCGTGACTATTATGTAGTTTAGCACACGAAAAATTTCCAAAATACCAATGTATACAAGTTTAACAAACTTCGTGACTTTTATGCAGTATAGCACACGAAAATCTTCCAAAAGACCAAATTTTGCAAGTTTGACAAACTTCGTGTGCTATACTTCATAAGACATAAAAGTCACGAAGTTTGTTAAACTTGCAAAATTTTGTCTTTTGAAAGATTTTCGTGTGCTATATACCACGAAAAAGTCATGAAGTTTGAAACCTCAAAAATTTGGAATTTTGGAATATTTTCGTGCAATACACTCCATAAAAGTCACTAAGTTCGTTAAACTTACAAAATTTGGTGTTTTTGGAGATTTTCGTGTACTATAACTTTTATGTAGTATAGCAGACGAAAATCTTCCACAATAGCAATGTATGCAACTTTAACGAACTTCGTGACTTTTATGTAGTATAGCAAATGAAAATCTTCCAATAGACAAAATTTAGCAAGTTTAACAAACTTCGTGACTTTTATGTCTTATGGCACACGAAAATCTTCCAAAATACCAATGTATGCTAGTTTAACGAACTTCGTGACTTTTATGTAGTATAGCACACGAAAATCTTCCAAAAGACTAAATTTTGCAAGTTTAGCAAACTTCGTGACTTATATGTAGTATAGAACACGAAAATTTCCCAAAATACCAATGTATACAAGTTTACGAACTTCGTGACGTTTATGTATTATAGAACACGAAAATCTTCCAAAATAACAAATTTTGCAAGTTTAACGAACTTCGTGTTTTTTATATAGTATGTGTAACACCCCTCTAATACCCCACGGCAATTAACAAAATTAAGTCAGAGTAAACATGCAAAGGGTGTCACAATTCAAAAATAAAAGAAAACACACGTTTGGCATATGTCATGCATTCACTGAAACAACTGAATTATAACTCATTAGATAAAAATCATGTTTACACAGCGGAATCAAATCATCAAGTCAACATTACATCGTTAATGTATCAGACTTCAAATAAAATAAACAATAGAGTTATATTCGAAACTCAAAACATCGCGTTCCCCCAGTGTTACATCTATCAGAGCATGACACCGACACAGCAACTAAACCGACTTATGAGCTAATCCTCACTAAGTCGAAAGAAGCTATCCTCAATCTGAAAATGTCAACAGTAAGGGTGAGTCTCATCACAGTTAACAAATGTTATTGCATCTTAAATAACAACACATCATAGTTTATCGTTCACCAAATTACATCATATTCAGATTATCAGGAACATCCATCGTTTACACAAACATCAACAAAACACATCTTTCACACAGACAATCATACTCAACATTAATTCAACAAAACACGCAACCAACACATCATCAATATTTATAACACTGGAATACTTCCAACCATGTTATAAAAGTATGCATATGTATGAACTGACACTATGCATGTGGTACCAACATCATCAAATGGGAATAACCCATGACCGATCCAACATCATCCAGATACGGCCCTGCCAGCACAAATTCCACACAATGGGAATCATGCCCTTCACTGATCCAACACACCCTTATGGATACAGTATCATCAATGCACATGAATGAATGCAACATATACAACATACTTATACCATCGTCAAGTCTAATGAGTAACATCGTCAAATACTCATTTCATCATCATCATCAAAGTATGTTTATATACATTAGCATCATTCAAATACAGTCAATCATCATCATCATCATTAAATAACATACATGTGTCCACATTAATCATCATCATTAACAAGAAGAACACACATGTATCCACATCATTCCAGCACAACTCAATCAACATCATATAATTCTCAACAAATCATCACATCATAATGTTTTTCAAAACAACATCTTATATTGTCACATTTCATCATATATGTCAACAATACACCATCCAATTAAACAAATCGTCACATGATTAATATTTCAACATAGCATGTATTTAACATATCTCATCACATATATGTACAATACATAATTCATCAAGAAATAAAATCATATTTAAAAATAATTGGATTCACACCTCATTTCATCATTTAAACACGTAGGCTATCTCATAAGATTCATCGTGCTCGAAACGGCACTAAAAACGGACCTACGGTTCGAAAGTTACACATTATTTAACTTTTCCAAGAAAACAACTAACGCTACAGCACGCGGCGAAACCAAGGTTCGCGGCGCGGCCTGAACCACACAAACGCGTTCGCGGCGCCAACGTATGCACGCGGTGCGATGCGAGAAAACAAGTACGCCTTCACGACGCCAACACAGGTACGCGGCGCGACCTGTGCGTATCACAAATTCCTGGCATTCTGCCCACCTGTTCGCGGCGCCAACCCTGTGCACGCGGCGCCAACCGGCGATTTCAGAAACCCCAACCTGCAGAAAACAGCATTCTACACATTCCAAACTCACCCAATTCTTACCACTACGAACCTAGGGAAATCGAATGCACAAACAACACGAAAAACACCTCATAATACATCAATCACGCATCAATTGGGACCGAAACAACGTAGGTATCATGGATTCAAACCTAGGGATCAAATATCATACAATTCGACTAAATCCCTAAATCTATCATATAATCCAATTGACTCAACAACATCCCTAATCAATATTATTATCTAGGAACACGATAATAAATGATAACCGGAGAGTCCCCCCTTACCTTAGCCAAAGATTCTTGATTGGTCTCTCCCTCCATTGCTCCTCTTCACGTACCAGCTTCCCAATCCCTCATCTCCTCTGCTCTGCTTTTCACGTTCCTTTTTCCTTTCTCCCAATTTTCCTTATTTTTATGAAAAATAACATTTTAAATTAGTAAAGGGCTTTACTAACATAGCACCCCCTCTTTACTAACACCACACTTGGCCCAATAGCCCATCTCATAATTCTTTCCAATAATTCCACCAAAATACCGAATAATTCCAAATAATAATTTAATTTCCGATTAAACTAAAATTAGAAAATATGGGGTGTTACAAGTCTCCCCCACTAAAAGAGTTTTCGTCCTCGAAAACATACCTCAAGTAACCAGCTCGTATAAGAGTCCTTCACTTGACTCTCCAGCTCCTAACCAACATTACCATCAGTCAATCCTCAAAAATCCATCTGACATAACCAACAGGAAACATGTTTCATACATTCAAATCCCAGTCTTTACGTCGCATTTGACTATCCAAAAGTATTCCACTCACTATATCTCCAAAAGGTTAATAGCAACGGAACATTGAGGTACAACCTATACAATATGCTCAACAACTGAGTAATACAATTACACAATCCATAGTATGATCACACTAATCAACACTGCAGTAATGCATACCATCTACCGGACTTACCATCCTTAGACACACTTTTCCATCTGAGCGATAAAATATTACTTACACTTTTCACCAACTGCTTTCTTCAAGAAACCCAATACTCGTATTACTATACCATTGAATTCCAATTATCCGACTCCTCTCAAGTCATACTAGTAATTATCCAACACGTTACATTCCGTTTTTTCCGCACTACTCTGATTACTCATCACAATCATCTATACCAAATAGATTTTTGAGTTTCACCCGATTCCAACCCTCTTTACTCATTCATCCAAGAATCATTCTTCATCATTCATGGTACCGATTTACCATTCAGTAATACTTACTCGCACTCAAAAACAATTTCCTGAGTTACTACATCTATTAAACATTCCGGCCATCGGAACGAGTGCACATAAGTAATTATAATCACGCTCATTAGCCTCAATACGCCATTTCTTACAAAACAACTCAAATTGAGTTTCGCTCTTTTCTAAGAATTAAATCAATTCCTCCTTTCATAGAGTATAATTCCTCATTATATCTGGAAATCTACAATAACCACTTAACAACAACACAAAATTATTATAACGTCATATAGCATCAACTCTTCGTTTTAATTTCGCCGAATACATACTCGTTAACTACGTACAACCGTAATAACATATTCATCATCTCGGCATTTATTCAAAAGAGTTATAATTCTTCGACACGACATCCTTACATCCACTGGATTCTAAATCCAACATATAGATCAACACATATTCTCTATGTAGGCTTCCGACATATTAATTCCTCACTTGCCACAAGTAGTACTCATAACACTACTCTACATCACACTTTCGCTGCGCGACTCTGATTACCCGCCTTAAGTCATCATCCACCATGTTGCACTCTTTCATATTCACTTCTTCATAAGTTCACACAACATAGTGAGTGATTATTCTCACGGCTTAGTATTCATCACATCTTAAACCATTAAGGTAACAAAACAAGCTTATCTCTTCTATATGATTCCATCTACTACCAATAAGAGATTTAGGGTGATCAAGTCCTAAATTTGTCAATATTAGTTGAAAATCATATTTAAGCATAAACCGCCGTTACTACATAATAGTGTCCATTTCCGAGTTTGCACCGAAACTCATTAACATCGTCATAGTTCAATAATTCACTACGGTTTCCTTCTTCTATAATATTCTTCCGAAGCTCAACACATCAGTTAAACTAATCCAATCACTCAACCTCATTACACCGTTCTCGTCGATCCTGAATTCACCGTCTTTACCTTGTTAATTCAAAGTCAACCTATCGATCAACTCAACATCATCTTTCTGACCTTCTCTAATCTCGTCAAGAATACTACTAGTCACCTTCTAGCATACTCAATCTAACACTATTAGGAGTTCCTTCACATACCAATTCAAGTCTCTAAATTGTCCAATTAAATCCAACTCATTCACCATTAGCACCGACATTTTTAAAGACTTCCCACACAATGCAATAACACAACATTTTCCTTACCAGGATGGTAATTCAAACCAAAATCATAATCCTAAAAAAATATACTCTTACCATCTCTTCCGCCTCATATTAAGCCCTTTCTGATCAAAGAGGTACTTCAACTCTTATGATCACTAAACACTTCGAATCCTGAACCATACAACTAACCTGCAAGACCAAGACCATATTCATAGCTCGTGGTTTTAATCCAAATTCCATGACATCCTTCACGTCCATATATCATTCCACTCGGAATCTCAACAAAGTCCTCCTCACGTCAACAGATGTTAGAAGTTCTCTACAATCCTTCTTTTATACTTGTCGTTGCTTTAGCATCACAAATATGACTTCAACTCTTCCAAAGTTTATTCCATCTTTACTACTAATTCACTTCTCACTAAAATCCATCGGTACTCAAGTCATCTTTATTATCGAACATCTCATCAACTTACTCATCAATAACATGTTCTACTCAATTTTGTTTCAAACAATCGCGGTAGTAGGCATTCCTATTCAACAAGTTTCACTCTTCCTTAACCGACTTCACAATATCCCCTCATAGGATCAATATATTGTACTTATAACTCTCCCATAATTTCACCTCTTCGTAGGTTCAAACGACACATTAATCCGACACTCGGAACTTATGATATGAATTTTCCAATCATTGCCCGAAAAAATGCAACACCGACATCATGCAGCGACACTCTATACGATATATCCAAAACTCTTCATATGCTATATTCAATTCTTAAAATTACTCCTCAACAAACCTTCTAATTATTCCTTCAATCCGTTCAACACTGACACTGACATCCCGTGCAGTACCAAATAGCAAGTCTAGTTATAAGAATAAGAGTAACCGCAACTTCACCTCTTTCCAACGTCATCCTGTCGCAATTAATTATGTTACAGATGCTGTAACAATTTTTATAACAAAGCTTATCTCGTTAGCTTTCCGACGCTTCAAACGGAACTCAATTCGGATGCCCGGAACTCCAGTTATGAATTTTCGAAGTTCTGCAGCTATTCAACAATTTTCCTGAGTTTTGCTTACGAAAATCTCACTCCAAAACTCGTTCTCTTCAACTCGATCACATTCCGAACAGTCCCTTATCATATCTCTTCACTTCCAAACATTCTTATAACTTGAACAACACATCCCATCGCCGAAGTGCGATTTCTGGAACATTACGACATCAATCCTCCTTGCAAACTTGCTGCTGAATCTCTTCCGAGATGTATGGCTACTCAACTGACAACTTCGCAGCACACCGGCAGAGCTGACACATCGCAACCTTCCAATTTCCTCCTCTTACAATAACTGTCAATTACCTCTAATCATCTTCCTTCAAGATGTTCCAACTCAATTACCAGTCAAGTCTTAATTCCAAGTCACCTTCAATTCGGGAAACAACAAACTTCCACAACGCTTGCACTGTTGCCAACAACAGCCTACTGAATCAATCATCCTACAACTGAAACATAACCGAGAAGCGAAGATTCTCCCCCACTTATTTCAATCCAACACCTGCAACAAACAACCAAGTACCGACAGTGATTCACTCACATGTCGCGTACCAAGGAATAATACACCGACAGTATGCAACTGTTGTGCAACTCAACTGACTCGACAACTGGCCGGACGGACTGACCTGCTCTGATACCACTATTGTAACACCCCTCTAATACCCCACGACAATTAACAAAATTAAATCAGAGTAAACATGCAAAGGGTGTCACAATTCAAAAATAAAAGAAAACACACGTTCGGCATATGTCATGCATTCACTGAAACAACTGAATTATAACTCATTAGATAAAAATCATGTTTACACAGCGGAATCAAATCATCAAGTCAACATTACATCGTTAATGTATCAGACTTCAAATAAAATAAACAATAGAGTTATAATCGAAACTCAAAACATCGCGTTCCCCCAGTGTTACATCTATCAGAGCATGACACCGACACAGCAACTAAACCGACTTATGAGCTAATCCTCACCAAGTCGAAAGAAGCTATCCTCAATCTGAAAATGTCAACAGTAAGGGTGAGTCTCATCACAGTTAACAAATGTTATTGCATCTTAAATAACAACACATCATAGTTTATCGTTCACCCAATTACATCATATTCAGATTATCAGGAACATCCATCGTTTACACAAACATCAACAAAACACATATTTCACACAGACAATCATACTCAACATTAATTCAACAAAACACGCAACCAACACATCATCAATATTTATAACACTGGAATACTTCCAATCATGTTATAAAAGTATGCATATGTATGAACTGACACTATGCATGTGGTACCAACATCATCAAATGGGAATAACCCATGACCGATCCAACATCATCCAGATACGGCCCTGCCAGCACAGATTCCACACAATGGGAATCATGCCCTTCACTGATCCAACACACCCTTATGGATACAATATCATCAATGCACATGAATAAATGCAACATATACAACATACTTATACCATCGTCAAGTCTAATGAGTAACATCGTCAAATACTCATTTCATCATCATCATCAACATCATCATCATCATCAAAGTATGTTTATATACATTAGCATCATTCAAATACAGTCAATCATCATCATCATCATTAAATAACATACATGTGTCCACATTAATCATCATCATTAACGAGAAGAACACACATGTATCCACATCATTCCAACACAACTCAATCAACATCATATAATTCTCAACAAATCATCACATCATAATGTTTTTCAAAACAACATCTTATATTGTCACATTTCATCATATATGTCAACAATACACCATCCAATTAAACAAATCGTCACATGATTAATATTTCAACATAGCATGTATTTAACATATCTCATCACATATATGTACAATACATAATTCATCAAGAAATAAAATCATATTTAAAAATAATTGGATTCACACCTCATTTCATCATTTAAACACGTAGGCTATCTCATAAGATTCATCGTGCTCGAAACGGCACTAAAAACGGACCTACGGTTCGAAAGTTACACATCATTTAACTTTTCCAAGAAAACAACTAACGCTACAGCACGCGGCGCAACCAAGGTTCGCGGCGCGGCCTGAACCACACAAACACGTTCGCGGCGCCAACCTATGCACGCGGCACGATGCGAGAAAACAAGTACGCCTTCGCGGCGCCAACACAGGTACGCGGCGCGACCTGTGCGTATCACAAATTCCTGGCATTCTGCCCACCTGTTCGCGGCGCCAACCCTGTGCACGCGGTGCGAACCGGCGATTTCAGAAACCTCAACCTGCAGAAAACAGCATTCTACACATTCCAAACTCACCTCATAATACATCAATCACGCATCAATTGGGACCAAAACAATGTAGGTATCATGGATTCAAACATAGGGATCAAACATCATACAATTCGACTAAATCCCTAAATCTATCATATAATCCAATTGACTCAACATTATCTAGGAACACGATAATAAATGATAACCGGAGAGTCCCCCCTTACCTTAGCCAAAGATTCTTGATTGGTCTCTCCCTCCATTGCTCCTCTTCACGTACCAGCTTCCCAATCCCTCATCTCCTCTGCTCTGCTTTTCACGTTCCTTTTTCCTTTCTCCCAATTTTCCTTATTTTTATGAAAAATAACATTTTAAATTAGTAAAGGGCTTTACTAACATAGCACCCCCTCTTTACTAACACCACACTTGGCCCAATAGCCCATCTCATAATTCTTTCCAATAATTCCACCAAAATACCGAATAATTCAAAATAATAATTTAATTTCCGATTAAATTAAAATTAGAAAATATGGGGTGTTACAGTATGGCCCACGAAAATCTTCCAAAAGACTAAATTTTGTAAGTTTAACATACTTTGTGACTTTTATGTAGTATAGCACACAAAAACTTTCCAAAATACCAATGTATACAAGCTTAACAAACTTCGTGACGTTAATGTACTACAACACACGAAAATATCCCAAAATACCAAATTTTGCAAGTTTAACGAATTTTGTGACTTTTATGTAGTATAGCACACGAAAATCTTCCAAAATACGAATCTATGCAAGTTTAACGAACTACGTGACTTTTATGTAGTTTAGCACACGAAAATTTTCCAAAATACCAATGTATACAAGTTTAACGAACTTCATGACGTTTATGTAGTATAGTACTAAAAAATCTTCCAAAATACCAAATTTTGCAAGTTTAACAAACTTCGTAACTTTTATGTAGTATAGCACCAGAAAATCTTCGAAAAGACAAAATTTTGCAAGTTTAAAACACTTCGTGACTTTTATGTAGTATAGCATACGAAAATCTTCCAATAGACCAAATTTGGCAAGTTTAACAAAATTCGTGACTTTTACGTATTATAGCACACAATAAATTTCCAAAATACCAATGTATGCAACTTTAACGAACTTTGTGACTTCTTTGTAGTATAGCACACAAAAATCTCCCAAAATACAAAATTTTGCAAGTTTACCAATCTTCGTAATTTTTATGTAGTATATAGTACACGAAAATCTTCCAAAATACCAATGTATGCAAGTTTAATAAACTTCGTGACTTCTATGTAGTATAACACACAAAAATCTTCCAGTAAACAAAATTTTGCAAGTTTAACAAACTTCGTGACTTTTATGTATTATGGCACACGAAAATCTTCCAAAATACCAATATATGCTAGTTTAACAAACTTCGTGACTTTTATGCAGTATAGCACACGAAAATCTTCCAAAAGACTAAATTTTGCAAGTTTAACAAACTTCGTGACTTTTATGTAGATTAGAACACGAAAAATTTCCAAAATACCAATGTAAACAAGTTTAACAAACTTCGTGACGTTTATGTGGAATAGCACACGAAAGTCTCCCAAAATAGCTAATGTTGCAAGTTTAACGAACTTCATGACTTTTATGTAGTAGAGCAAACGAAAATCTTCCAAAATACCAATGTATGCTAGTTTAACGAACTTCATGACTTTTATGTAGTATGCACACGAAAATATTCCATAAGACTAAATTTTGCAAGTTTTTTAACATACTTCGTGACTTTTATGTAGTATAGAACACGAAAACTTTCCAAAATACCAATGTATACAAGTTAACAAACTTTGTGACGTTTATGTAGTACACTACACGAAAATATCCCAAAATACAAAATTTTGCAAGTTTAACGAACTTTGTGACCTTTATGTAGTATAACACACCAAAATCTTCCAAAATACCAATGTATGCAAGTTTAACGAACTTTATGATTTTTATGTAGTATAGCACCCGAAAATCTTCCAAAAGACTAAATTTTGCAAGTTTAATCAACTTCGCGTTTTTTATGGAGTATAGCACACGAAAATAATCCAAAAGACGAAATTTTGCAAGTTTAACAAACTTAGTGACTTTTACGTAGTATATAGCACACAAAAATCCCCTAAAATACCAAGTTTTACAAGTTTAACGAACATCATGTTTTTTATGTAGTATAGCACACGAAAATCTTCAAAAAGACCAATGTATGCAAGTTTAACGAACTTCGTGACTTATATGTAGTATAACACACAAAAATCTTCCAAAAGACTAAATTTTTCATGTTTAACGAAATTCGTGACTTTTATGTAGTATATCACACGAAAATCTTCCCAAATACTAATGTATACAAGTTTAACGAACTTCGTGACATTTATGTAGTATAGCACACGAAAATATTCCAAAACACTAAATTTTGCAAGGTTAACAAATTTTATGACTTTTATGTAGTATAGCACACGAAATTTTTCCAAAATACCAATGTATACAAGTTTGTGAACTTCGTGACATTTATGTAGTACAGCACATGAAAATTTTCCAAAATACCAATGTATACAAGTTTAACAAACTTCATGATGTTTATGTAGTATAGCACATGAAAATCTTCTAAAAGACTAGAAATTGCAAGTTTAACAAATATCGTGAGTTTAATGTACTATAGCATACAAAAATCATCCAGTAGACAAAGTTTTGCAAGTTTAACAAACTTCGTGACTTCTATGTATTATGGCACACAAAAATCTTCCAAAATACCAATGTATGCTAGTTTAACGAACTTCGTGACTTTTATGTAGTATAGGACACGAAAATCTTCCAAAAGATTAAATTTTGCATGTTTAGCAAACTTCGTGACTTATATGTAGTATAGAACACGAAAATTTTCCAAAATACCAATGTATTAAAGTTTACGAACTTCGTGACATTTATGTAGTATAGCACACGAAAATCTTCCAAAATAATTTTTTTTGCTAGTTTAACGAACTTCGTGTTTTTTATGTAGTATAACACACGAAAATCTTCCAAAAGACTAAATTTTGCAAATTTAACATACTTCGTGACTTTTGTGTAGTATAGCTTACAAAAACTTTCCAAAATACCAATGTATACAAGTTTAACAAACTTCGTGACGTTTATGTAGTACAAAACACGAAAATATCCCAAAATACAAAATTTTGCAAATTTAACAAACTTTATGACTTTTATGTAATATAGCACACGAAAATCTTCCAAAATACCAATGTATGCAAGTTTAACGAACTTCGTGACTTTTATGTTGTATAGCACACAAAAATCTTCCAAAAGACTAAATTTTGCAAGTTTAACAAACTTCGTGAATTTAATGTAGCACACGGAAATTTTCCAAAATACCAATGTATTCAAGTTTAACGAACTTCATGACGTTTATGTACTATAGCACACAAAAATCTCCCAAAATACCAAATTTTGCAAGTTTAACATTCTTCGTGACTTTTATGTAGTATATAGTACACGAACACTTTCCAAAATACCAATGTATACAAGTTTAACAAAGTTCGTGAGTTTTATGTAGTATAGCACACGAAATTCTTCCAGTAGATTTTTTTTTTCAAATTTAACAAACTTCGTGACTTTTATGTATTATGGCACATGAGAATCTTCCAAAATACCAATGTTTGCTAGTTTAATGAACTTCGTGACTTTTATGCAGTATAACACACGAAAATCTTCCAAAAGACTAAATTTTGCAAGTTTAACAAAGTTTGTGACTTTTATTTAGATTAGCACACGAAAAATTTCAAAAATACCAATGTAAACAAGTTTAACAAACTTCGTGATGTTTATGTAGTATAGCACATAAAAATCTCCCAAAATAGCTAATGTTGAAAGTTTAACGAACTTCATGACTATTATGTAGTATAACACACGAAAATCTTCCACAATACCAATGTATGCAGGTTTAACAAACTTCGTGACTTTTATGTAGTAGAGCAAACGAAAATCTTCCAATAGACAAAATTTTGAAAGTTTAACAAACTTCGTACTTTTATGTCTTATGGCACACGAAAATCTTCCAAAATACCTATGTATGCTAGTTTAACGAACTTCGTGACTTTTATGTAGTATAGAACACGAAAACTTTCCAAAATACCAATGTATACAAGTTAACAAACTTTGTGACGTTTCTGTAGTACAACACACGAAAATATCCCGAAATACAAAATTTTGCAAGTTTAACGAACTTTGTGACCTTTATGTAGTATAGCACACGAATATCTTCAAAAATACCAATGTATGCAAGTTAAACGAACTTTGTGATTTTTATGTAGTATAGCACCCGAAAATCTTCCAAAAGACTAAATTTTGCAAGTTTAATCAACTTCGCGTTTTTTATGGAGTATAGCACACGAAAATAATCCAAAAGACGAAATTTGGAAAGTTTAACAAACTTAGTGACTTTTACGTAGTATATAGCACACAAAAATCCCCCATAATACCAAGTTTTACAAGTTTAATGAACATCGTGTTTTTTATGTAGTATAGCACACGAAAATCTTCAAAAAGACCAATGTATGCAAGTTTAACGAACTTCGTGACTTATATGTAGTATAACACACAAAAATCTTCCAAAAGACTAAATTTTGCATGTTTAAAGAAATTCGTGACTTTTATGTAGTATAGCACACGAAAATCTTCCCAAATACTAATGTATGCAAGTTTAACGAACTTCGTGACATTTATGTAGTATAGCACACGAAAATATTCCAAAACACTAAATTTTGCAAGTTTAACAAATTTTGTGACTTTTATGTAGTATAGCACACGAAATTTTTCCAAAATACCAATGTATACAAGTTTGTGAACTTCGTGACGTTTATGTAGTATAGCACACGAAAATTTTCCAAAATACCAATGTATACAAGTTTAACAAACTTCATGATGTTTATCTAGTATAGCACATGAAAATCTTCTAAAAGACTAAATATTGCAAGTTTAACAAATATCGTGAGTTTAATGTACTATAGCATACAAAAATCATCCAGTAGACAAAGTTTTGCAAGTTTAACAAACTTCGTGACTTCTATGTATTATGGCACACAAAAATCTTCCAAAATACCAATGTATGCTAGTTTAACGAACTTCGTGACTTTTATGTAGTATAGCACACGAAAATCTTCCAAAAGATTAAATTTTGCAAGTTTAGCAAACTTCGTGACTTATATGTAGTATAGAACACGAAAATTTTCAAAAATACCAATGTATTAAAGTTTACGAACTTCGTGACATTTATGTAGTATAGCACACGAAAATCTTCCAAAATAATTTTTTTTGCAAGTTTAACGAACTTCGTGTTTTTTATGTAGTATAACACACGAAAATCTTCCAAAAGACTAAATTTTGCAAGTTTAACATAATTCGTGACTTTTATGTAGTATAGCACACAAAAACTTTCCAAAATACAAATGTATACAAGTTTAACAAACTTCATGACGTTTATGTAGTACAAAACACGAAAATATCCCAAAATACAAAATGTTGCAAGTTTAACGAACTTTATGACTTTTATGTAATATAGCACACGAAAATCTTCCAAAATATCAATGTATACATGTTTAACGAACTTCGTGACTTTTATGTTGTATAGCACACAAAAATCTTCCAAAAGACTAAATTTTGCAAGTTTAACAAACTTCGCGACTTTTATTTAGATTAGCGCACAAAAAATTTCCAAAATACCAATGTAAACAAGTTTAACAAACTTCGTGATGTTTATGTAGTATAACACACAAAAATCTCCCAAAATAGCTAATGTTGCAAGTTTAACGAACTTCATGACTATTATGTAGTATAGCACACGAAAATCTTCCACAATACCAATGTATGCAAGTTTAACAAACTTCGTGACTTTTATGTAGTAGAGCAAACGAAAATCTTCCAATAGACAAAATTTTGAAAGTTTAACAAACTTCGTACTTTTATGTCTTATGGCACACGAAAATCTCCAAAATACCTATGTATGCTAGTTTAACAAACTTCGTGACTTTTATGTAGTATAGCACACAAAAATATTCCATAAGACTAAATTTTGCAAGTTTAACATACTTCGTGACTTTTATGTAGTATAGAACACGAAATCTTTCCAAAATACCAATGTATACAAGTTAACAAACTTTGTGACGTTTCTGTAGTACAACACACGAAAATATCCCAAAATACAAAATTTTGCAAGTTTAACGAACTTTGTGACCTTTATGTAGTATAGCACACGAAAATCTTCCAAAATACCAATGTATGCAAGTTTAACGAACTTTGTGATTTTAATGTATTATAGCACCCGAAAATCTTCCAAAAGACTAAATTTTGCAAGTTTAATCAACTTCGCGTTTTTTATGGAGTATAGCACACGAAAATAATCCAAAAGACAAAATTTTGCAAGTTTAACAAACTTAGTGACTTTTACGTAGTATATAGCACACAAAAATCCCCCAAAATACCAAGTTTTACAAGTTTAACGAACATCGTGTTTTTTATGTAGTATAGCACACGAAAATCTTCAAAAAGACCAATGTATGCAAGTTTAACGAACTTCGTGACTTATATATAGTATAACACACAAAAATCTTCCAAAAGACTAAATTTTGCATGTTTAAAGAAATTTGTGACTTTTATGTAGTATAGCACACGAAAATCTTCCCAAATACTAATGTATGCAAGTTTAACGAACTTCGTGACATTTATGTAGTATAGCACACGAAAATATGCCAAAACACTAAATTTTGTAAGTTTAACAAATTTTGTGACTTTTATGTAGTATAGCACACGAAATTTTTCCAAAATACCAATGTATACAAGTTTGTGAACTTCGTGATGTTTATGTAGTATAGCACTCGGAAATTTTCCAAAATACCAATGTATACAAGTTTAACAAACTTCATGATGTTTATCTAGTATAGCACATGAAAATCTTCTAAAAGACTACATATTGCAAGTTTAACAAATATCGTGAGTTTAATGTACTATAGCATACAAAAATCATCCAGTAGACAAAGTTTTGCAAGTTTAACAAACTTCGTGACTTCTATGTATTATGGCACACAAAAATCTTCCAAAATACCAATGTATGCTAGTTTAACGAACTTCGTGACTTTTATGTAGTATAGCACACGAAAATCTTCCAAAAGATTAAATTTTGCAAGTTTAGCAAACTTCGTGACTTATATGTAGTATAGAACACGAAAATTTTCAAAAATACCAATGTATTAAAGTTTACGAACTTCGTGACATTTATGTAGTATAGCACACGAAAATCTTCCAAAATAATTTTTTTTGCAAGTTTAACGAACTTCGTGTTTTTTATGTAGTATAACACACGAAAATCTTCCAAAAGACTAAATTTTGCAAGTTTAACATAATTCGTGACTTTTATGTAGTATAGCACACAAAAACTTTCCAAAATACAAATGTATACAAGTTTAACAAACTTCATGACGTTTATGTAGTACAAAACACGAAAATATCCCAAAATACAAAATGTTGTAAGTTTAACGAACTTTATGACTTTTATGTAATATAGCACACGAAAATCTTCCAAAATATCAATGTATACATGTTTAACGAACTTCGTGACTTTTATGTTGTATAGCACACAAAAATCTTCCAAAAGACTAAATTTTGCAAGTTTAACAAACTTCGCGACTTTTATTTAGATTAGCGCACAAAAAATTTCCAAAATACCAATGTAAACAAGTTTAACAAACTTCGTGATGTTTATGTAGTATAACACACAAAAATCTCCCAAAATAGCTAATGTTGCAAGTTTAACGAACTTCATGACTATTATGTAGTATAGCACACGAAAATCTTCCACAATACCAATGTATGCAAGTTTAACAAACTTCGTGACTTTTATGTAGTAGAGCAAACGAAAATCTTCCAATAGACAAAATTTTGAAAGTTTAACAAACTTCGTACTTTTATGTCTTATGGCACACGAAAATCTCCAAAATACCTATGTATGCTAGTTTAACAAACTTCGTGACTTTTATGTAGTATAGCATACAAAAATATTCCATAAGACTAAATTTTGCAAGTTTAACATACTTCGTGACTTTTATGTAGTATAGAACACGAAATCTTTCCAAAATACCAATGTATACAAGTTAACAAACTTTGTGACGTTTCTGTAGTACAACACACGAAAATATCCCAAAATACAAAATTTTGCAAGTTTAACGAACTTTGTGACCTTTATGTAGTATAGCACACGAAAATCTTCCAAAATACCAATGTATGCAAGTTTAACGAACTTTGTGATTTTAATGTATTATAGCACCCGAAAATCTTCCAAAAGACTAAATTTTGCAAGTTTAATCAACTTCGCGTTTTTTATGGAGTATAGCACACGAAAATAATCCAAAAGACAAAATTTTGCAAGTTTAACAAACTTAGTGACTTTTACGTAGTATATAGCACACAAAAATCCCCCAAAATACCAAGTTTTACAAGTTTAACGAACATCGTGTTTTTTATGTAGTATAGCACACGAAAATCTTCAAAAAGACCAATGTATGCAAGTTTAACGAACTTCGTGACTTATATATAGTATAACACACAAAAATCTTCCAAAAGACTAAATTTTGCATGTTTAAAGAAATTTGTGACTTTTATGTAGTATAGCACACGAAAATCTTCCCAAATACTAATGTATGCAAGTTTAACGAACTTCGTGACATTTATGTAGTATAGCACACGAAAATATGCCAAAACACTAAATTTTGTAAGTTTAACAAATTTTGTGACTTTTATGTAGTATAGCACACGAAATTTTTCCAAAATACAAATGTATACAAGTTTGTGAACTTCGTGACATTTATGTAGTACAGCACATGAAAATTTTCCAAAATACCAATGTATACAAGTTTAACAAACTTCATGATGTTTATGTAGTATAGCACATGAAAATCTTCTAAAAGACTTGAAATTGCAAGTTTAACAAATATCGTGAGTTTAATGTACTATAGCATACAAAAATCATCCAGTAGACAAAGTTTTGCAAGTTTAACAAACTTCGTGACTTCTATGTATTATGGCACACAAAAATCTTCCAAAATACCAATGTATGCTAGTTTAACGAACTTCGTGACTTTTATGTAGTATAGGACGCGAAAATCTTCCAAAAGATTAAATTTTGCATGTTTAGCAAACTTCGTGACTTATATGTAGTATAGAACACGAAAATTTTCCAAAATACCAATGTATTAAAGTTTACGAACTTCGTGACATTTATGTAGTATAGCACACGAAAATCTTCCAAAATAATTTTTTTTGCTAGTTTAACGAACTTCGTGTTTTTTATGTAGTATAACACACGAAAATCTTCCAAAAGACTAAATTTTGCAAATTTAACATACTTCGTGACTTTTGTGTAGTATAGCTTACAAAAACTTTCCAAAATACCAATGTATACAAGTTTAACAAACTTCGTGACGTTTATGTAGTACAAAACACGAAAATATCCCAAAATACAAAATTTTGCAAATTTAACAAACTTTATGACTTTTATGTAATATAGCACACGAAAATCTTCCAAAATACCAATGTATGCAAGTTTAACGAACTTCGTGACTTTTATGTTGTATAGCACACAAAAATCTTCCAAAAGACTAAATTTTGCAAGTTTAACAAACTTCGTGAATTTAATGTAGCACACGGAAATTTTCCAAAATACCAATGTATTCAAGTTTAACGAACTTCATGACGTTTATGTACTATAGCACACAAAAATCTCCCAAAATACCAAATTTTGCAAGTTTAACATTCTTCGTGACTTTTATGTAGTATATAGTACACGAACACTTTCCAAAATACCAATGTATACAAGTTTAACAAACTTCGTGAGTTTTATGTAGTATAGCACACGAAATTCTTCCAGTAGAATTTTTTTTTTCAAATTTAACAAACTTCGTGACTTTTATGTATTATGGCACATGAGAATCTTCCAAAATACCAATGTTTGCTAGTTTAATGAACTTCGTGACTTTTATGCAGTATAACACACGAAAATCTTCCAAAAGACTAAATTTTGCAAGTTTAACAAAGTTTGTGACTTTTATTTAGATTAGCACACGAAAAATTTCAAAAATACCAATGTAAACAAGTTTAACAAACTTCGTGATGTTTATGTAGTATAGCACATAAAAATCTCCCAAAATAGCTAATGTTGAAAGTTTAACGAACTTCATGACTATTATGTAGTATAACACACGAAAATCTTCCACAATACCAATGTATGCAGGTTTAACAAACTTCGTGACTTTTATGTAGTAGAGCAAACGAAAATCTTCCAATAGACAAAATTTTGAAAGTTTAACAAACTTCGTACTTTTATGTCTTATGGCACACGAAAATCTTCCAAAATACCTATGTATGCTAGTTTAACGAACTTCGTGACTTTTATGTAGTATAGAACACGAAAACTTTCCAAAATACCAATGTATACAAGTTAACAAACTTTGTGACGTTTCTGTAGTACAACACACGAAAATATCCCGAAATACAAAATTTTGCAAGTTTAACGAACTTTGTGACCTTTATGTAGTATAGCACACGAATATCTTCAAAAATACCAATGTATGCAAGTTAAACGAACTTTGTGATTTTTATGTAGTATAGCACCCGAAAATCTTCCAAAAGACTAAATTTTGCAAGTTTAATCAACTTCGCGTTTTTTATGGAGTATAGCACACGAAAATAATCCAAAAGACGAAATTTGGAAAGTTTAACAAACTTAGTGACTTTTACGTAGTATATAGCACACAAAAATCCCCCATAATACCAAGTTTTACAAGTTTAACGAACATCGTGTTTTTTATGTAGTATAGCACACGAAAATCTTCAAAAAGACCAATGTATGCAAGTTTAACGAACTTCGTGACTTATATGTAGTATAACACACAAAAATCTTCCAAAAGACTAAATTTTGCATGTTTAAAGAAATTCGTGACTTTTATGTAGTATAGCACACGAAAATCTTCCCAAATACTAATGTATGCAAGTTTAACGAACTTCGTGACATTTATGTAGTATAGCACACGAAAATATTCCAAAACACTAAATTTTGCAAGTTTAACAAATTTTGTGACTTTTATGTAGTATAGCACACGAAATTTTTCCAAAATACCAATGTATACAAGTTTGTGAACTTCGTGACGTTTATGTAGTATAGCACACGAAAATTTTCCAAAATACCAATGTATACAAGTTTAACAAACTTCATGATGTTTATCTAGTATAGCACATGAAAATCTTCTAAAAGACTAAATATTGCAAGTTTAACAAATATCGTGAGTTTAATGTACTATAGCATACAAAAATCATCCAGTAGACAAAGTTTTGCAAGTTTAACAAACTTCGTGACTTCTATGTATTATGGCACACAAAAATCTTCCAAAATACCAATGTATGCTAGTTTAACGAACTTCGTGACTTTTATGTAGTATAGCACACGAAAATCTTCCAAAAGATTAAATTTTGCAAGTTTAGCAAACTTCGTGACTTATATGTAGTATAGAACACGAAAATTTTCAAAAATACCAATGTATTAAAGTTTACGAACTTCGTGACATTTATGTAGTATAGCACACGAAAATCTTCCAAAATAATTTTTTTTGCAAGTTTAACGAACTTCGTGTTTTTTATGTAGTATAACACACGAAAATCTTCCAAAAGACTAAATTTTGCAAGTTTAACATAATTCGTGACTTTTATGTAGTATAGCACACAAAAACTTTCCAAAATACAAATGTATACAAGTTTAACAAACTTCATGACGTTTATGTAGTACAAAACACGAAAATATCCCAAAATACAAAATGTTGCAAGTTTAACGAACTTTATGACTTTTATGTAATATAGCACACGAAAATCTTCCAAAATATCAATGTATACATGTTTAACGAACTTCGTGACTTTTATGTTGTATAGCACACAAAAATCTTCCAAAAGACTAAATTTTGCAAGTTTAACAAACTTCGCGACTTTTATTTAGATTAGCGCACAAAAAATTTCCAAAATACCAATGTAAACAAGTTTAACAAACTTCGTGATGTTTATGTAGTATAACACACAAAAATCTCCCAAAATAGCTAATGTTGCAAGTTTAACGAACTTCATGACTATTATGTAGTATAGCACACGAAAATCTTCCACAATACCAATGTATGCAAGTTTAACAAACTTCGTGACTTTTATGTAGTAGAGCAAACGAAAATCTTCCAATAGACAAAATTTTGAAAGTTTAACAAACTTCGTACTTTTATGTCTTATGGCACACGAAAATCTCCAAAATACCTATGTATGCTAGTTTAACAAACTTCGTGACTTTTATGTAGTATAGCACACAAAAATATTCCATAAGACTAAATTTTGCAAGTTTAACATACTTCGTGACTTTTATGTAGTATAGAACACGAAATCTTTCCAAAATACCAATGTATACAAGTTAACAAACTTTGTGACGTTTCTGTAGTACAACACACGAAAATATCCCAAAATACAAAATTTTGCAAGTTTAACGAACTTTGTGACCTTTATGTAGTATAGCACACGAAAATCTTCCAAAATACCAATGTATGCAAGTTTAACGAACTTTGTGATTTTAATGTATTATAGCACCCGAAAATCTTCCAAAAGACTAAATTTTGCAAGTTTAATCAACTTCGCGTTTTTTATGGAGTATAGCACACGAAAATAATCCAAAAGACAAAATTTTGCAAGTTTAACAAACTTAGTGACTTTTACGTAGTATATAGCACACAAAAATCCCCCAAAATACCAAGTTTTACAAGTTTAACGAACATCGTGTTTTTTATGTAGTATAGCACACGAAAATCTTCAAAAAGACCAATGTATGCAAGTTTAACGAACTTGGTGACTTATATATAGTATAACACACAAAAATCTTCCAAAAGACTAAATTTTGCATGTTTAAAGAAATTTGTGACTTTTATGTAGTATAGCACACGAAAATCTTCCCAAATACTAATGTATGCAAGTTTAACGAACTTCGTGACATTTATGTAGTATAGCACACGAAAATATGCCAAAACACTAAATTTTGTAAGTTTAACAAATTTTGTGACTTTTATGTAGTATAGCACACGAAATTTTTCCAAAATACCAATGTATACAAGTTTGTGAACTTCGTGATGTTTATGTAGTATAGCACTCGGAAATTTTCCAAAATACCAATGTATACAAGTTTAACAAACTTCATGATGTTTATCTAGTATAGCACATGAAAATCTTCTAAAAGACTACATATTGCAAGTTTAACAAATATCGTGAGTTTAATGTACTATAGCATACAAAAATCATCCAGTAGACAAAGTTTTGCAAGTTTAACAAACTTCGTGACTTCTATGTATTATGGCACACAAAAATCTTCCAAAATACCAATGTATGCTAGTTTAACGAACTTCGTGACTTTTATGTAGTATAGCACACGAAAATCTTCCAAAAGATTAAATTTTGCAAGTTTAGCAAACTTCGTGACTTATATGTAGTATAGAACACGAAAATTTTCAAAAATACCAATGTATTAAAGTTTACGAACTTCGTGACATTTATGTAGTATAGCACACGAAAATCTTCCAAAATAATTTTTTTTGCAAGTTTAACGAACTTCGTGTTTTTTATGTAGTATAACACACGAAAATCTTCCAAAAGACTAAATTTTGCAAGTTTAACATAATTCGTGACTTTTATGTAGTATAGCACACAAAAACTTTCCAAAATACAAATGTATACAAGTTTAACAAACTTCATGACGTTTATGTAGTACAAAACACGAAAATATCCCAAAATACAAAATGTTGTAAGTTTAACGAACTTTATGACTTTTATGTAATATAGCACACGAAAATCTTCCAAAATATCAATGTATACATGTTTAACGAACTTCGTGACTTTTATGTTGTATAGCACACAAAAATCTTCCAAAAGACTAAATTTTGCAAGTTTAACAAACTTCGCGACTTTTATTTAGATTAGCGCACAAAAAATTTCCAAAATACCAATGTAAACAAGTTTAACAAACTTCGTGATGTTTATGTAGTATAACACACAAAAATCTCCCAAAATAGCTAATGTTGCAAGTTTAACGAACTTCATGACTATTATGTAGTATAGCACACGAAAATCTTCCACAATACCAATGTATGCAAGTTTAACAAACTTCGTGACTTTTATGTAGTAGAGCAAACGAAAATCTTCCAATAGACAAAATTTTGAAAGTTTAACAAACTTCGTACTTTTATGTCTTATGGCACACGAAAATCTCCAAAATACCTATGTATGCTAGTTTAACAAACTTCGTGACTTTTATGTAGTATAGCACACAAAAATATTCCATAAGACTAAATTTTGCAAGTTTAACATACTTCGTGACTTTTATGTAGTATAGAACACGAAATCTTTCCAAAATACCAATGTATACAAGTTAACAAACTTTGTGACGTTTCTGTAGTACAACACACGAAAATATCCCAAAATACAAAATTTTGCAAGTTTAACGAACTTTGTGACCTTTATGTAGTATAGCACACGAAAATCTTCCAAAATACCAATGTATGCAAGTTTAACGAACTTTGTGATTTTAATGTATTATAGCACCCGAAAATCTTCCAAAAGACTAAATTTTGCAAGTTTAATCAACTTCGCGTTTTTTATGGAGTATAGCACACGAAAATAATCCAAAAGACAAAATTTTGCAAGTTTAACAAACTTAGTGACTTTTACGTAGTATATAGCACACAAAAATCCCCCAAAATACCAAGTTTTACAAGTTTAACGAACATCGTGTTTTTTATGTAGTATAGCACACGAAAATCTTCAAAAAGACCAATGTATGCAAGTTTAACGAACTTCGTGACTTATATATAGTATAACACACAAAAATCTTCCAAAAGACTAAATTTTGCATGTTTAAAGAAATTTGTGACTTTTATGTAGTATAGCACACGAAAATCTTCCCAAATACTAATGTATGCAAGTTTAACGAACTTCGTGACATTTATGTAGTATAGCACACGAAAATATGCCAAAACACTAAATTTTGTAAGTTTAACAAATTTTGTGACTTTTATGTAGTATAGCACACGAAATTTTTCCAAAATACCAATGTATACAAGTTTGTGAACTTCGTGATGTTTATGTAGTATAGCACTCGGAAATTTTCCAAAATACCAATGTATACAAGTTTAACAAACTTCATGATGTTTATCTAGTATAGCACATGAAAATCTTCTAAAAGACTACATATTGCAAGTTTAACAAATATCGTGAGTTTAATGTACTATAGCATACAAAAATCATCCAGTAGACAAAGTTTTGCAAGTTTAACATGTGAATACAAGATTACACTCAAAGATGTTTTTGATTTATGGCAAACTCAAATGAGCATTCAAATAACAAGGAGAAATTTGATCACTCATGAAAGCAAGCACAAAGTGATCCACTTGGCATATAAGTCGACTCAACACAAGCTGGACATGAAAAATGCAGAAAATCAGCAGTTAGGTCGACCTACTATCAACCTAGGTCGACCTAAAATGAAGGAAAATCCATATACCTCTGCTAGGTCGACTCACAGACCATTTAGGTCGACTCAAAATGAAGAAATCTTCACATCAGTCTGCTAGGTCGACCTACATGGCAACTAGGTCGACCTGATCTGTGAAAAAGTCCCCAGAATGCATCAGAAAAGGATTCTGGTCGACCTACTCCTTCAACAGGTCGACCTAACTGGGAGAAAAATTCTGCAAGCTCTGTTAGGTCGACCTAAGCACTACAAGTGGTCGACCTAACTGATCAAGAAAGTTCAAAAATCAGTTTTTCTTGGTTCTAACTGTTATGCAATCATATATATTGTGCAAGGGTAATTATTCAATCAACACCAACGACTGAAAGATACACAAACGCTTCTCATCTTCGTTCTTCATCATCTCCAACACAATTACACATAATCATTCTTGCGTTGCGGGTTAGTGATGAGTTCGATAACGTCCATGGAACGGAATTGAAGATTCCTAGTGGGTGAAGGTTCGTGGGGTTTGTTGGTGAATAAAATCTGCGGGTTTTGTCCTCCACGACGGGTGGTTCTTGGGGGTTTTTATCAAGAGGCGTTCATTGAGGATTCGGCTGAGTGTAACGATTGAGGAACGGGGAGTTCAAGGAATCAAGACACTGCAGAAGGGAATCGAAGTGAAGCTCTTGGATAACCTTGATCTTGCTCAAGATTAAGGGGGAAGAAGATTCAAAGGATCGACATAATTGGTTTATCGTTTATCGCTTTGCTATCTTCTTTGTATATACTACTTTCAACATTAATGAAAGATTACCCAATTTCAATTTGGAATTGGGGGCAGACGTAGTCGTAGCGAGGACGATCGACGAACTGCCTAAACAAATATCGTGTTCTTATCGCTTTTACTTTCTCTTTTACCTTCTGTTCATAATTGGTTATAAGTGCAAAATTGATCAACGATTCGAGTGTTAAAATTGTGAATTAAAGTTCTGCACAAACATCACAATTCACCACAACTTGAATCACTATCAATTTGAACGTATCACCAAGTGTTTGTGTTTTTGCTTATCCAATCTTACTGCATTGCAAATCAAAGTTGTCAATCTAGAAGTTAATTGGATTTCAGTTGTTAAACGTATTGGTTAGCTATCATATTACTTCACCATCAAATTCCACTTACGTTTTGGTTTTGAAACACATACGACCTTTGCAATAGCGGTCCAGAATAGACGCAAGTCGATTCAGAACCGCTTTCGCTCGAGTCTGTAGAAAAATCTGTAAAAACTTAGTGAGATCTATTCACCCCCCCCCTCTAGATCTATAGGCCAGCGTCTAACAAGTGGCATCAAGAGCTCTGGTTTATTCCGTGCTACGTGAAACACTTATTGGAAAGATGGCTTCTGGACCTAAAGGGGCTCATAATAGAGCTCCAGTTTTCAACGGAGAAAACTACGGCTATTGGAAGGATTGTATGTGTGTCCATATCAATGCAATTGATAGGAACATCTGGACAGCTATTGTCAATGGTCCATTTCAGATCACTATGACAAATGCAGCTGGTGCAGTTGTTCCAAAACCAGAAGATACTTGGAATGCTGAAGATGAAAAGAAATATGCATACGATTGGAAAGCGAGAAACATTCTAATCTCAGCTCTAGGAGTTGATGAATACTATCGCGTTTCCCATTGTAGATCAGCTAAAGCTATGTGGGACACATTGCAAGTTGCCCACGAGGGAACGGATGATGTCAAACTAGCTAGGATCAATACGTTAACTCAAGAGTTCGAACTTTTCCACATGGAAGATGGTGAAACCATCGAAAGCATGCAGAAAAGATTCGTTCACCTGAAAAATCGATTAAATTCTCTTGATAGACCGGTTTCCAATGCAGTTGCTACTAACAAAATCTTAAGGTGTTTGAACAGGGAATGGCAGCCCAAAGTTACAGCAATTAAGGAAGCAAATGATCTAAACACTTTAGACATTACCACTCTTTTTGGTAAACTAGAGGAACATGAACAGCATCTTAAATGCCTTGACATGCATGAGAAGAGGACAAAGAAAGAAAAGAACATGGAGAAAGAGGTAGAGAAGAAGTCAATAGCTCTAAAAGCTTCGAGCTCCAAGACCTCAAAACGAGAGCCAAAGGATAGTGACACAAGTGATGACGAAGACTCCGATGATGAGGAAATGGGACTGTTTGTGCGAAGATACAACAAATATCTAAAGAAAAATGGAGCAAAACATTCCGACAAAGGATTGATCAACTATAGAAAGCAATCAAACATGTTCAAACAAGATGACGACAACAAAGGAAAGATCAAAGGTCTTTGCTTCAATTGTGGGAAAGCCGGTCACTACAAACCGGATTGTCCATACCTTAAGAAAGAAAGGGAGAAGAACCAAAGCAAAGGTCATAACAAATCTAAAAGAGCTTACATAGCATGGGAAAGTGATTCATCTAGTGAAAACTCGTCAAGCGATGAAGAAGAATCAGCAAACCTATGTTTCATGGCTCATCAAAACAAGAAAAAGAAAGCTGTAAGTCATCTTAAACCTGAACTCGTAGATAAGGTATCTCATTCTCAACTAAAACTTGCTTTTGAAGAATTACATAGAGATGCAATTAAAGCTTTCAAACTTTTGGCCTCAAACAAGAAAATTTTTTCATATCTTGAATCAAAAGTTGAGAAAACCGAAAGGGATATGGAAGCTTTAAAACAATCTATGCTAGACATTCAAAAGAACAAAGTTGAATTAGATCCTACATCATGGTTTGGTTGTGAGACATGTCACATTTGGCAAAAAGAAGTGAGAGATCTAAAAGCCAAGCTAGACAAGGCTCTACAACCAAAAGTGACTTTTGCGGTTGATCCAAACAAGTTCAAAAGATCGTATACTCCTTTATATAGTAAATACACTTTTGTACCAAAAGTATCAACTAGCAAAACTCCATATTCTCATCATATTACCTGTCATTATTGTTGCAAAAAGGGACATACCATTGAAAAATGCAAATTTAGGAGAATTTTAGTTCCTAAAGGAGTATTTCAATGGTTGCCTAAGTGCAACAAATTGTGTACTCACCATCCAGGACCCAATGAAGATTGGGGACCTTCCACTCTAAATTAATTTTGCAGGAAAAGTGTCTTGACATCATTGATAGTTGACGATACCATTGATAAAGGATGTTCAAGACACATAAAAGAAGGCATATCTCTTTTGATATGTCATCTATGAAGACTGAAAACCAAAAGATCGACACTTAACAAGAGGGTGTCACACAATGAAGACAGAACACCTACATATTAAGAAAGCGGTAACATGCACATTGTTCACTTCCAAAAATTTCATTGGTTCTATAATATGCTATCAATTAACATGCTTATAGTGACTTCATGTGTTCTTATCTACTCTTCTCAAATACTTATGTATATGTGTTCATCATTTCATTCATAACATACAATGGTTGTGCATTCAAGCAAATGACAAAACAAAAATACATCATATAGAAACATTTCCAAGGCATTTTCATCATTGAAAGCAACTTAGGTCGACCTACCCTGTATTTGAGTCGACCTACATAAGAAGGTTCTTTAGAAAAACCAAAAAGGGCCAGTTGCGTCGACCTACTCACAAATTAGGTCGACCTAATTTGGTTATTTGTATTGTTACTTCTGTTAGGTCGACCCAGCTTCACTTTAGGTCGACCTACTGCGTAAACTTTTCCATATTTGGGCCTGTTAGGTCGACCCGCCCCAAATGTCATGCATTCAAAGCATTCCATTCTTGCATTCCCTCTCATTCTCATCCCTTTTGGTACGGCTAACCCTAATTCCTCAAACTCTAAACTGTCAAAAATCTTCCCTCTCTCACTCAAAGCATCTCCAATCATGCCTCCAAAATCAAGAAAAGGAAAGGAAATTGCTTCCAGTTCATCATCTCAACCGGTAAGTGCTCTTGTTCACCCTGATTGTAGAGAAAACTTTGAGAAGTGGCAGATGAAAAGGAAAGTTGTTAAGCAATACACTTATGATCCAAATCTTGTCGAAAACATGAATATCCCTGATGTCGCTGCGTTAATTGAACATCAAAATATTCATCCCTTATTGCAATGTGATACCCCGTACTGTGAGGATACCGTTAGGGCTTTCTATGCAGGATTTACAAAAGGAGACGGTTGTAACTTCCGTTTCAAAATGGGATCTAGATCGCATGTTGTTGACAAACGGGTCTGGATTAGTATTTTTGGTCTGACAATCGTAGGTGATGAACTCCGTATGGTAGACGGGGATGTACCGGGAAACTATGATCATGAGGCCTACATGAAGTCAATCCTCAAAGATTCTTCCGTATTTGATAGACCAAATGAAACAATAACAGCTGGTCATTTGAAGCGAGATCCTAGACTCTTGAACTGGGTAATCTCAAGAATCATTAGACCAAGGGCTGGAGGATATTCAAGAATTGAAAGAAATGAAGTGGTGCTCATGTATCTGCTGCAAAACAGAACGCGTTTACACTGGCCTCACTTCCTTGCTGCTAAGTTTCATGAAGTCAAACAGAAAACTACAGCCCTATGTTATGGTTCAATCATTCAAACAATTGTCAATCACTTTGGTATGCGACTTGATCACTTACACTACACTCGCGTACATCAATCCCAGGAATTCTCACAAACCACCTTGACTCTTATGGGATATCATTGGAATCCTGTGAGGAAGACTTATTATCTCATTCAAAAAGGAACAGGGAAGGTTATCTACAACTATGACGATCCTACGGAGTTTGGAAACAATGTAGGAAATGAGGAAGAGGGAAACGATCAAGAAATAGCAAATGAGGAGGATCATACCATGGAAGACGCAGCTCATGACACAGATGCAAATTGGAGATATGTTCCGCCACAACAAGAGGATATCCCTTGGGGATACACTGCTCCACCTCCTCCTGATCAATCCAACATAATATCTATGCTTGAAGCTATGCAACTTCAACAACAGCAGAACTTTGAAACTCAACAGCTTCAATTTCAAACCATGCAGCAGCTTCAACAAGATAGATATGAGGAACAACAACGGCAATACCAATCTCTGTACGGCTTGGTTCAGGAACAAAGGAACGATTTTGAGACGTTTGCATCCAACTCCATATTGAGGCAGAATCAGTTTGAGGAAACGGCATTGCATCGTCATGCTAACATCAGCCAAAGCTTCAACACTCTTAACATGTCGGTGCTGGATTTGTTGGAACAGGTTGAAGAAGATCGACCTCACACATTTCAAAGAGGAAGAGGAAGAAGGGGCAGGCGTTAGGACATATCGTTCATCATATCATCATTTCATTGCATTTCATGCCATTAAGTTTCTGTTGTTTTGTTCTGTTGTTAAAAACATTAATATGATGTAGCACTCTATGTTCTCTTTTATAATTCTCTTGAACTACTATGTATGTTGTTGGCTTGTTTTAAAACATGATTAGCCCTCATGATTTCACCTTTTATGTGTTATCTATCTCTATGACTACCGGTATTCTTTATTTTTCTTGTTACTCTTCTCCTGTTTTCTCTTTTTGATGTTGACAAAGGGGGAGATAGCTGCTGAGTGTACGGGGGAGCTTTGTTGAGAGAGATGCTGGATGTACGGGGGAGTCTTTTGAGTCCTTGCCACTTACTACCAAAGCTCTTGAGTATTGGTTTGCCATCATCAAAAAGGGGGAGTTTGTGAATACAAGATTACACTCAAAGATGTTTTTGATTTATGGCAAACTCAAATGAGCATTCAAATAACAAGGAGAAATTTGATCACTCATGAAAGCAAGCACAAAGTGATCCACTTGGCATATAAGTCGACTCAACACAAGCTGGACATGAAAAATGCAGAAAATCAGCAGTTAGGTCGACCTACTATCAACCTAGGTCGACCTAAAATGAAGGAAAATCCATATACCTCTGCTAGGTCGACTCACAGACCATTTAGGTCGACTCAAAATGAAGAAATCTTCACATCAGTCTGCTAGGTCGACCTACATGGCAACTAGGTCGACCTGATCTGTGAAAAAGTCCCCAGAATGCATCAGAAAAGGATTCTGGTCGACCTACTCCTTCAACAGGTCGACCTAACTGGGAGAAAAATTCTGCAAGCTCTGTTAGGTCGACCTAAGCACTACAAGTGGTCGACCTAACTGATCAAGAAAGTTCAAAAATCAGTTTTTCTTGGTTCTAACTGTTATGCAATCATATATATTGTGCAAGGGTAATTATTCAATCAACACCAACGACTGAAAGATACACAAACGCTTCTCATCTTCGTTCTTCATCATCTCCAACACAATTACACATAATCATTCTTGCGTTGCGGGTTAGTGATGAGTTCGATAACGTCCATGGAACGGAATTGAAGATTCCTAGTGGGTGAAGGTTCGTGGGGTTTGTTGGTGAATAAAATCTGCGGGTTTTGTCCTCCACGACGGGTGGTTCTTGGGGGTTTTTATCAAGAGGCGTTCATTGAGGATTCGGCTGAGTGTAACGATTGAGGAACGGGGAGTTCAAGGAATCAAGACACTGCAGAAGGGAATCGAAGTGAAGCTCTTGGATAACCTTGATCTTGCTCAAGATTAAGGGGGAAGAAGATTCAAAGGATCGACATAATTGGTTTATCGTTTATCGCTTTGCTATCTTCTTTGTATATACTACTTTCAACATTAATGAAAGATTACCCAATTTCAATTTGGAATTGGGGGCAGACGTAGTCGTAGCGAGGACGATCGACGAACTGCCTAAACAAATATCGTGTTCTTATCGCTTTTACTTTCTCTTTTACCTTCTGTTCATAATTGGTTATAAGTGCAAAATTGATCAACGATTCGAGTGTTAAAATTGTGAATTAAAGTTCTGCACAAACATCACAATTCACCACAACTTGAATCACTATCAATTTGAACGTATCACCAAGTGTTTGTGTTTTTGCTTATCCAATCTTACTGCATTGCAAATCAAAGTTGTCAATCTAGAAGTTAATTGGATTTCAGTTGTTAAACGTATTGGTTAGCTATCATATTACTTCACCATCAAATTCCACTTACGTTTTGGTTTTGAAACACATACGACCTTTGCAATAGCGGTCCAGAATAGACGCAAGTCGATTCAGAACCGCTTTCGCTCGAGTCTGTAGAAAAATCTGTAAAAACTTAGTGAGATCTATTCACCCCCCCCTCTAGATCTATAGGCCAGCGTCTAACATAACAAACTTCGTGACTTCTATGTATTATGGCACACAAAAATCTTCCAAAATACCAATGTATGCTAGTTTAACGAACTTCGTGACTTTTATGTAGTATAGCACACGAAAATCTTCCAAAAGATTAAATTTTGCAAGTTTAGCAAACTTCGTGACTTATATGTAGTATAGAACACGAAAATTTTCAAAAATACCAATGTATTAAA
The DNA here is from genome assembly GCF_029867415.1 of Vicia villosa. Classification (NCBI taxonomy): domain Eukaryota; kingdom Viridiplantae; phylum Streptophyta; class Magnoliopsida; order Fabales; family Fabaceae; genus Vicia; species Vicia villosa. The sequence continues at coordinate 7,557,469 of NC_081183.1, forward strand.
GTTTACGAACTTCGTGACATTTATGTAGTATAGCACACGAAAATCTTCCAAAATAATTTTTTTTGCAAGTTTAACGAACTTCGTGTTTTTTATGTAGTATAACACACGAAAATCTTCCAAAAGACTAAATTTTGCAAGTTTAACATAATTCGTGACTTTTATGTAGTATAGCACACAAAAACTTTCCAAAATACAAATGTATACAAGTTTAACAAACTTCATGACGTTTATGTAGTACAAAACACGAAAATATCCCAAAATACAAAATGTTGTAAGTTTAACGAACTTTATGACTTTTATGTAATATAGCACACGAAAATCTTCCAAAATATCAATGTATACATGTTTAACGAACTTCGTGACTTTTATGTTGTATAGCACACAAAAATCTTCCAAAAGACTAAATTTTGCAAGTTTAACAAACTTCGCGACTTTTATTTAGATTAGCGCACAAAAAATTTCCAAAATACCAATGTAAACAAGTTTAACAAACTTCGTGATGTTTATGTAGTATAACACACAAAAATCTCCCAAAATAGCTAATGTTGCAAGTTTAACGAACTTCATGACTATTATGTAGTATAGCACACGAAAATCTTCCACAATACCAATGTATGCAAGTTTAACAAACTTCGTGACTTTTATGTAGTAGAGCAAACGAAAATCTTCCAATAGACAAAATTTTGAAAGTTTAACAAACTTCGTACTTTTATGTCTTATGGCACACGAAAATCTCCAAAATACCTATGTATGCTAGTTTAACAAACTTCGTGACTTTTATGTAGTATAGCACACAAAAATATTCCATAAGACTAAATTTTGCAAGTTTAACATACTTCGTGACTTTTATGTAGTATAGAACACGAAATCTTTCCAAAATACCAATGTATACAAGTTAACAAACTTTGTGACGTTTCTGTAGTACAACACACGAAAATATCCCAAAATACAAAATTTTGCAAGTTTAACGAACTTTGTGACCTTTATGTAGTATAGCACACGAAAATCTTCCAAAATACCAATGTATGCAAGTTTAACGAACTTTGTGATTTTAATGTATTATAGCACCCGAAAATCTTCCAAAAGACTAAATTTTGCAAGTTTAATCAACTTCGCGTTTTTTATGGAGTATAGCACACGAAAATAATCCAAAAGACAAAATTTTGCAAGTTTAACAAACTTAGTGACTTTTACGTAGTATATAGCACACAAAAATCCCCCAAAATACCAAGTTTTACAAGTTTAACGAACATCGTGTTTTTTATGTAGTATAGCACACGAAAATCTTCAAAAAGACCAATGTATGCAAGTTTAACGAACTTCGTGACTTATATATAGTATAACACACAAAAATCTTCCAAAAGACTAAATTTTGCATGTTTAAAGAAATTTGTGACTTTTATGTAGTATAGCACACGAAAATCTTCCCAAATACTAATGTATGCAAGTTTAACGAACTTCGTGACATTTATGTAGTATAGCACACGAAAATATGCCAAAACACTAAATTTTGTAAGTTTAACAAATTTTGTGACTTTTATGTAGTATAGCACACGAAATTTTTCCAAAATACAAATGTATACAAGTTTGTGAACTTCGTGACATTTATGTAGTACAGCACATGAAAATTTTCCAAAATACCAATGTATACAAGTTTAACAAACTTCATGATGTTTATGTAGTATAGCACATGAAAATCTTCTAAAAGACTAGAAATTGCAAGTTTAACAAATATCGTGAGTTTAATGTACTATAGCATACAAAAATCATCCAGTAGACAAAGTTTTGCAAGTTTAACAAACTTCGTGACTTCTATGTATTATGGCACACAAAAATCTTCCAAAATACCAATGTATGCTAGTTTAACGAACTTCGTGACTTTTATGTAGTATAGGACGCGAAAATCTTCCAAAAGATTAAATTTTGCATGTTTAGCAAACTTCGTGACTTATATGTAGTATAGAACACGAAAATTTTCCAAAATACCAATGTATTAAAGTTTACGAACTTCGTGACATTTATGTAGTATAGCACACGAAAATCTTCCAAAATAATTTTTTTTGCTAGTTTAACGAACTTCGTGTTTTTTATGTAGTATAACACACGAAAATCTTCCAAAAGACTAAATTTTGCAAATTTAACATACTTCGTGACTTTTGTGTAGTATAGCTTACAAAAACTTTCCAAAATACCAATGTATACAAGTTTAACAAACTTCGTGACGTTTATGTAGTACAAAACACGAAAATATCCCAAAATACAAAATTTTGCAAATTTAACAAACTTTATGACTTTTATGTAATATAGCACACGAAAATCTTCCAAAATACCAATGTATGCAAGTTTAACGAACTTCGTGACTTTTATGTTGTATAGCACACAAAAATCTTCCAAAAGACTAAATTTTGCAAGTTTAACAAACTTCGTGAATTTAATGTAGCACACGGAAATTTTCCAAAATACCAATGTATTCAAGTTTAACGAACTTCATGACGTTTATGTACTATAGCACACAAAAATCTCCCAAAATACCAAATTTTGCAAGTTTAACATTCTTCGTGACTTTTATGTAGTATATAGTACACGAACACTTTCCAAAATACCAATGTATACAAGTTTAACAAACTTCGTGAGTTTTATGTAGTATAGCACACGAAATTCTTCCAGTAGAATTTTTTTTTCAAATTTAACAAACTTCGTGACTTTTATGTATTATGGCACATGAGAATCTTCCAAAATACCAATGTTTGCTAGTTTAATGAACTTCGTGACTTTTATGCAGTATAACACACGAAAATCTTCCAAAAGACTAAATTTTGCAAGTTTAACAAAGTTTGTGACTTTTATTTAGATTAGCACACGAAAAATTTCAAAAATACCAATGTAAACAAGTTTAACAAACTTCGTGATGTTTATGTAGTATAGCACATAAAAATCTCCCAAAATAGCTAATGTTGAAAGTTTAACGAACTTCATGACTATTATGTAGTATAACACACGAAAATCTTCCACAATACCAATGTATGCAGGTTTAACAAACTTCGTGACTTTTATGTAGTAGAGCAAACGAAAATCTTCCAATAGACAAAATTTTGAAAGTTTAACAAACTTCGTACTTTTATGTCTTATGGCACACGAAAATCTTCCAAAATACCTATGTATGCTAGTTTAACGAACTTCGTGACTTTTATGTAGTATAGAACACGAAAACTTTCCAAAATACCAATGTATACAAGTTAACAAACTTTGTGACGTTTCTGTAGTACAACACACGAAAATATCCCGAAATACAAAATTTTGCAAGTTTAACGAACTTTGTGACCTTTATGTAGTATAGCACACGAATATCTTCAAAAATACCAATGTATGCAAGTTAAACGAACTTTGTGATTTTTATGTAGTATAGCACCCGAAAATCTTCCAAAAGACTAAATTTTGCAAGTTTAATCAACTTCGCGTTTTTTATGGAGTATAGCACACGAAAATAATCCAAAAGACGAAATTTGGAAAGTTTAACAAACTTAGTGACTTTTACGTAGTATATAGCACACAAAAATCCCCCATAATACCAAGTTTTACAAGTTTAACGAACATCGTGTTTTTTATGTAGTATAGCACACGAAAATCTTCAAAAAGACCAATGTATGCAAGTTTAACGAACTTCGTGACTTATATGTAGTATAACACACAAAAATCTTCCAAAAGACTAAATTTTGCATGTTTAAAGAAATTCGTGACTTTTATGTAGTATAGCACACGAAAATCTTCCCAAATACTAATGTATGCAAGTTTAACGAACTTCGTGACATTTATGTAGTATAGCACACGAAAATATTCCAAAACACTAAATTTTGCAAGTTTAACAAATTTTGTGACTTTTATGTAGTATAGCACACGAAATTTTTCCAAAATACCAATGTATACAAGTTTGTGAACTTCGTGACGTTTATGTAGTATAGCACACGAAAATTTTCCAAAATACCAATGTATACAAGTTTAACAAACTTCATGATGTTTATCTAGTATAGCACATGAAAATCTTCTAAAAGACTAAATATTGCAAGTTTAACAAATATCGTGAGTTTAATGTACTATAGCATACAAAAATCATCCAGTAGACAAAGTTTTGCAAGTTTAACAAACTTCGTGACTTCTATGTATTATGGCACACAAAAATCTTCCAAAATACCAATGTATGCTAGTTTAACGAACTTCGTGACTTTTATGTAGTATAGCACACGAAAATCTTCCAAAAGATTAAATTTTGCAAGTTTAGCAAACTTCGTGACTTATATGTAGTATAGAACACGAAAATTTTCAAAAATACCAATGTATTAAAGTTTACGAACTTCGTGACATTTATGTAGTATAGCACACGAAAATCTTCCAAAATAATTTTTTTTGCAAGTTTAACGAACTTCGTGTTTTTTATGTAGTATAACACACGAAAATCTTCCAAAAGACTAAATTTTGCAAGTTTAACATAATTCGTGACTTTTATGTAGTATAGCACACAAAAACTTTCCAAAATACAAATGTATACAAGTTTAACAAACTTCATGACGTTTATGTAGTACAAAACACGAAAATATCCCAAAATACAAAATGTTGCAAGTTTAACGAACTTTATGACTTTTATGTAATATAGCACACGAAAATCTTCCAAAATATCAATGTATACATGTTTAACGAACTTCGTGACTTTTATGTTGTATAGCACACAAAAATCTTCCAAAAGACTAAATTTTGCAAGTTTAACAAACTTCGCGACTTTTATTTAGATTAGCGCACAAAAAATTTCCAAAATACCAATGTAAACAAGTTTAACAAACTTCGTGATGTTTATGTAGTATAACACACAAAAATCTCCCAAAATAGCTAATGTTGCAAGTTTAACGAACTTCATGACTATTATGTAGTATAGCACACGAAAATCTTCCACAATACCAATGTATGCAAGTTTAACAAACTTCGTGACTTTTATGTAGTAGAGCAAACGAAAATCTTCCAATAGACAAAATTTTGAAAGTTTAACAAACTTCGTACTTTTATGTCTTATGGCACACGAAAATCTCCAAAATACCTATGTATGCTAGTTTAACAAACTTCGTGACTTTTATGTAGTATAGCACACAAAAATATTCCATAAGACTAAATTTTGCAAGTTTAACATACTTCGTGACTTTTATGTAGTATAGAACACGAAATCTTTCCAAAATACCAATGTATACAAGTTAACAAACTTTGTGACGTTTCTGTAGTACAACACACGAAAATATCCCAAAATACAAAATTTTGCAAGTTTAACGAACTTTGTGACCTTTATGTAGTATAGCACACGAAAATCTTCCAAAATACCAATGTATGCAAGTTTAACGAACTTTGTGATTTTAATGTATTATAGCACCCGAAAATCTTCCAAAAGACTAAATTTTGCAAGTTTAATCAACTTCGCGTTTTTTATGGAGTATAGCACACGAAAATAATCCAAAAGACAAAATTTTGCAAGTTTAACAAACTTAGTGACTTTTACGTAGTATATAGCACACAAAAATCCCCCAAAATACCAAGTTTTACAAGTTTAACGAACATCGTGTTTTTTATGTAGTATAGCACACGAAAATCTTCAAAAAGACCAATGTATGCAAGTTTAACGAACTTCGTGACTTATATATAGTATAACACACAAAAATCTTCCAAAAGACTAAATTTTGCATGTTTAAAGAAATTTGTGACTTTTATGTAGTATAGCACACGAAAATCTTCCCAAATACTAATGTATGCAAGTTTAACGAACTTCGTGACATTTATGTAGTATAGCACACGAAAATATGCCAAAACACTAAATTTTGTAAGTTTAACAAATTTTGTGACTTTTATGTAGTATAGCACACGAAATTTTTCCAAAATACCAATGTATACAAGTTTGTGAACTTCGTGATGTTTATGTAGTATAGCACTCGGAAATTTTCCAAAATACCAATGTATACAAGTTTAACAAACTTCATGATGTTTATCTAGTATAGCACATGAAAATCTTCTAAAAGACTACATATTGCAAGTTTAACAAATATCGTGAGTTTAATGTACTATAGCATACAAAAATCATCCAGTAGACAAAGTTTTGCAAGTTTAACAAACTTCGTGACTTCTATGTATTATGGAACACAAAAATCTTCCAAAATACCAATGTATGCTAGTTTAACGAACTTCGTGACTTTTATGTAGTATAGCACACGAAAATCTTCCAAAAGATTAAATTTTGCAAGTTTGGCAAACTTCGTGACTTATATGTAGTATAGAACACGAAAATTTTCCAAAATACCAATGTATTAAAGTTAACGAACTTCTTGACATTTATGTAGTATAGCACACGAAAATTTTCCAAAATACCAATGTATACAAGTTTAACAAACTTCATGATGTTTATCTAGTATAGCACATGAAAATCTTCTAAAAGACTAAATATTGCAAGTTTAACAAATATCGTGAGTTTAATGTACTATAGCATACAAAAATCATCTAGTAGACAAAGTTTTGCAAGTTTAACAAACTTCGTGACTTCTATGTATTATGGCACACAAAAATCTTCCAAAATACCAATGTATGCTAGTTTAACGAACTTCGTGACTTTTATGTAGTATAGCACACGAAAATCTTCCAAAAGATTAAATTTTGCAAGTTTGGCAAACTTCGTGACTTATATGTAGTATAGAACACGAAATTTTTCCAAAATACCAATGTATTAAAGTTTACGAACTTCTTGACATTTATGTAGTATAGCACACGAAAATCCTCCAAAATATTTTTTTTTGCAAGTTTAACGAACTTTGTGTTTTTTATGTAGTATAACACACGAAAATCTTCCAAAAGACTAAATTTTGCAAGTTTAACATAATTCGTGACTTTTATGTAGTATAGCACACAAAAAATTTCCAAAATACAAATGTATACAAGTTTAACAAACTTCATGACGTTTATGTAGTACAAAACACGAAAATATCCCAAAATACAAAATTTTGCAAGTTTAACGAACTTTATGACTTTTATGTAATATAGCACACAAAAATCTTCCAAAATATCAATGTATGCATGTTTAACGAACTTCGTGACTTTTATGTTGTATAGCACACAAAAATCTTCCAAAAGACTAAATTTTGCAAGTTTAACAAACTTCGTGACTTTTATTTAGATTAGCACACGAAAAATTTCAAAAATTCCAATGTAAACAAGTTTAACAAACTTCGTGATGTTTATGTAGTATAGCACACAAAAATCTCCCAAAATAGCTAATGTTGCAAGTTTAACGAACTTCATGACTATTATGTAGTATAGCACACAAAAATCTTCCACAATACAATTGTATGCAAGTTAAACAAACTTCGTGACTTTTATGTAGTAGAGCAAACGAAAATCTTCCAATAGACAAAATTTTGAAAGTTTAACAAACTTCGTACTTTTATGTCTTATGGCACACGAAAATCTTCCAAAATACCTATGTATGCTAGTTTAACGAACTTCGTGACTTTTATGTAGTATAGAACATGAAAACTTTCCAAAATACCAATGTATACAAGTTAACAAACTTTGTGATGTTTCTGTAGTACAACACACAAAAATATCCCAAAATACAAAATTTTGCAAGTTTAACGAACTTTGTGACCTTTATGTAGTATAGCACACGAATATCTTCCAAAATACCAATGTATGCAAGTTTAACGAACTTTGTGATTTTTATGTAGTATAGCACCCGAAAATCTTCCAAAAGACTAAATTTTGCAAGTTTAATCAACTTCGCGTTTTTTATGGAGTATAGCACACGAAAATAATCCAAAAGACGAAATTTTGCAAGTTTAACAAACTTAGTGACTTTTACGTAGTATATAGCACACAAAAATCCCCCAAAATACCA